>NW_020527830.1:50000-134365 GCF_003368295.1 Carassius auratus
CCAGGAGGATGAGAATAGTGAGATGACCAGCATCAGCAGAGAGTCGAATGTCATTGGTGACTTTAAGGAGGGCTGTTTCAGTGCTGTGTTGCGAACGAAAGCCAGATTGAAAAGGTTCGAACAGGTCATTTGAGCAGAGGTAGGCTTTGAGTTGTTTGGCAACAGTGCGTTCCAGTATCTTTGACAGAAAAGGGAGATCGGAGATGGGCTGAAAGTTTGACATGATGTCGGGGTTTAGTCCAGGTTTTTTGAGAATGGGAGTAACAGCAGCCAGTTTGAGTGAAGGGGGAATTGAGCCAGTGCTGAGAGAGGAGTTAATGATTCCAGTAATGAGTGAGGAAATAGCTGGTAGACAGTTCTTGATAAGATATGATGGGGTCCAGGACACAAGTAGATGTTTTCATTTCAGTTATGATTTTGGACAGCTCCCCTGCCGACACAGGTGAGAACTGAGACAGGGACAGAAAAGTGAAGGGGGCAGGAGCAAGTGATAGGATGGGAGTACAGACAGTATTGACAGAGGCAGAGGAAAGGTTGTTATAAATGGTGTCAATTTTGGTCTGAAAAAATGAAAGAAAAGAGTTGCATTTTTCAGTTGTGAAAGTGTTGGTGGTAGTATCACTGGGTTTGAGAAGTTTATTTACAGTTGAGAAAAGAGCCTTGGGGTCGGAGGAACTAGAGTGTATGAGGTGTGAGTAGTAAGTGGATCAGGCAGTCTTGAGAGCTTCTTTATACTGCTCGAGGTAATCTGTATATGCTTGTAGATGAACAGATAAATTGGTTTTCCTATGAAGCCTTTCAAGCTGACGCTTTCGCGATTTCATTTTGTGCAGATCCGGGGTGTACCAGGGAGCAGAGTGAGTGAATGAAACAGTTTTGGTTTTAATAGGAGCCAACTGATCGAGACAGATGGAGAGTGTTTCATTGTAGTAGTCAGTGAGATCGGAGGTGTTATCAGTCTGCAGTGGGGGGATGGAGGATATTTTGCTAACAAGAGAGGCTAAAAGAGCAGAAGTAGAAATGGATTTAAGATTTCTGAAGGAGATTGACCGTTTATTCTTAGTGGTCTCAATGGGGAGATCGATGTTCATGGTGATTACCAGATGATCGGAGATGTTGAGGTTGAGGCTGGAGAGGTGAGATATGGTAAGACCAGTAGAGCAAACGAGATCCAGGATATGACCCCGGCTATGAGTAGGAAAGTTAACGTGTTGAGTGAAGTTGAAGCAGTGTAGCATTTCCAGGAATTCAATGGCAGATTTACAGTTAGTATTGATATGAAAATTAAAATCTCCCAAAAGCAGAACAGAAGGTGAAATGGCAGATAGCGGAGTCAAAAAATCAGATAAGTCAGCGAGAAAGGAAGGATTTGGTTTGGGGGGGCGATAGATTATGGCAGTGACCAGAAGAGTGGGACCAGAAAGTTTGAAAGTGATGTGTTCAAAGGACTGAACAGCAGGGATGGAAATGATGGATGTTTTAATGTCCTTTCTGTACACTGCAGCGACACCACCTCCACGCCCCTCAGGTCGGGGTTTGTCCATATATGTGTATCCTGTGGGTGTGGTTTCATTGAGTGAGAAATAGTCCAGAGGTTTATGCCAGGTTTCAGTGATACAGAGGAGATCCAAGTTATTGTCAGTTATGAATTCGTTTAAAATGAGACTTTTATTGTTAAGTGAGCGAGTGTTAAGCAAAGCCAGTTTCAGGTGACGTTGCTTTGTGATGGATTGGGAGGACAGAGGAAGGGAGCGGAGATTCGATAGGAGCGCGTGTCGTTTGTTATGATGACGTAGTGAGGAAGTTGGAATGCGCGAATAAGACCAGATGGACGGAATAGAGTTTGAAGTTGAAAAGTTATAATTGAACATACAACCAGAGCCTCTATGCAAAGGACGGCGAGGTAGTCCAGGTTCTTGATGGTTTGATGTTGTCCGGACGGAGGAGGTTGTTGTGTGGGCGGGAGTCGACAGCGGAGCATAACAGTGGCATAATCCAGGCGTGTTGCGCTAGCGCTAACAAGATCCCAGAAGCCGGGCATCTCAATTCCAGTCAAGTTCAGCAAGTATGTAACATTAAGTTCTAAGATTTCTTCGCGATCAGAGTTGTTGATCTGCTCGAAGGCCACGGTTGAGTCGGGCACTTGTTGTTTGTTCTGGTGTTTGTCCTACGTGAGATTCCCAGGACAGATATCCACTTTGATTATTCATTCATACGTTATCCATTATAAATTCAGTATGAGATGACTGAGAGGATGAATGAACTTGTAGTAATAAAATTAATACTGATTAAGAAGCATTAAGATAAATAAACATTAAACATTAAGACATTAAAACAGAGCCGAGCGGAGAAGCGGCAGCCAACATGCGCCAGCCAAACACGTCAAAAAATAATGCCTTGTTTATAGCTGATTTGATTTCACTGCAGGTTCCAGTGCCTCTCAAATGCTATACTATTTCAGTCAATGTATACTGAACGGAGCTAAACTTTAGTTATTCAAATGGAAATAAATTGGTGAATAAAGAATAGTTTTGAGCATGTTCCTCAATCTATTTATCAAAGCCTCAGTAGTCAGTTTGATTGCCAGTGCATGTTTCACTGCCGAATCAAATTTGATATTTAACTCCCCTAAGTTAAACATTAGAGAATAATGTTTGCCCGTTTGTGTCTGTTCACAAAGTGAATGCAATCTCGCGTAACACTGCGTGTGCCCGAGAGTAAGTTAAATGGGAGTGTTTTAAAAGCTTGATCAAGTAAATTTTAACAGTGTACCAACAGCGAATAAATCCTGTTGTGTTTGTGTTTCCAGATAAACTGACACAGAGATTCACATCTGCAGAGATCGCTATCACTGTTTTCCCTTAACGAAGCTGCTATTTGAATTAAGATAAATGTAACTCTATACGAACTGAGAGTTTAAGTGCCACATCGCAAAACCAACTAAAAGCGGTGTTATTTGTACAGTTTGAAATGAGCCGACATTTCATGTTACATGCTTAACTGTACGTCCAATGCAACGAATCAAGTGCTAACGTTAATCCACTGTAGCCCCTTTCACACTGCACGTCGGACCCGCAATATTCCCGTAACATTGCCTGGTCGCCTTCTGTGTGAAAGCAACCACGTCCCGGAATTGATTACCGAATCGAACCCGGGTCGGGGACATAGTAACATTGCGGTAATCGATCCGGAACGAGCGCTGTGTGAACAAAAGCCAGATCTAATTCCGTATCGAAGTGATGACGCGCGTTATCGCGCGACTTTTTTACCGGCTGTTTTGAAGGAAGATCAACATTCGCGACGAAAACATATGTGCAAACAGTAATGAAGCAGAGATCAGTTAGTTCCTCACTTTCCGCGCTGACGCAGAGATCGTTTGCTTGCTTCAGTTAAAGTATAATGTGCAAAGCGTTGTCGACTCGTACATTACACGTCACGCGCTGATGTCACGTGTCATTACGGGATCTTCAAGGGTTGTGTGTGAAAGCACGCACATATACCGGGTCATCACTGGCAGTGTGAAAGTGCCAAATCTAGCGACCAGGGAACAATTACAGGAACACTTTACCCCTGAATTTGCCGGAATGGCAGTGTGAAAGGGGCTTGTGTTTTGGTTGCCACAGTGACGACCGTGACACAGAAGTCTTAACGTACTTCCGGACTTTGAACTTTGAACTGCGCACGCGCAGCGCATCGACGCTAGTGTAAACAAACTCAAAGGTGTTGCTAAGCTAACAAAACAGTTGTTGTATTTACACTGAAGTCTATGCTAAAGCCACTAGCCTCAAAGGTTAGCCATTAGCATTACCATCCAGTGGTTCAATAGTGTCTGTTTGGGCAACGCTGAAGTGATTTAACCCTTTAAAAATCTTAACTAGAAAGGGAAATACTGACTCACAATTATTAATTGTGTCAAACTGAAATTTAATTGAAACATTAAATTTATTTTGAATCATTCAAAATTTCCTTCTCAGATCATTTCATATGATCATTATTTCTAGTATTCTCTTTGGGGCCTAATTATTTTAGGAGTTAATAAGCTTTGAACTTTGAGGGCCCTATTTTAACGATCTGAAACGCAAGTGTCAAAGCGCGAAGCGCAAGTAAGTTTGTGGGCGGGTCTCGGCGCTGTTGCTATTTTCCCGGCGGGATAAATGGCTCTTGCGCCCGGCGCAAATCTAAAATGGGTTGGTCTGAAGTAGCTTCATTATTCATAGGTGTGGTTTGGGCGTAACGTGAAATAAACCAATCAGAGCGTCATCCAACATTCCCTTTAAAAGCAGGTGCGCAAGTTCCATTATGGATTGCTATTATTATGGCGTATTTACCAGGCGCACGCCAGGAGCGGTTCACAGCCGAGGAGACTGATGTTCTTGTAAGAGCAGTGAAAGACAGAGAAGTTGTGTTGTATGGGGATGGGAGAAACCCACCCAAAATAGCGTCGGTTAAACAGGCGTGGGAGGAAATAGCCACAATTGTTTCATCGATTTTTTTTTTCCTGGTTCTTGACGGACAAACCAATTTGTCAGATGTCCTTATATACATATATGACCTCAAACAGGTCTGATCCTTAATTACTACAATTAGCCTGAATAATTTGTAAGCTAGATTTATGCCTATTTTTTCACATCTTCGTGGCACACCACAATGATTTCCGTCATCTCATGTGTTAATATTTTTTTTAAGTGTAACAATTTATGATTTGCAAAAATAACTGTTGCATCTGTGTAGATTACATGAGCAAAGTGTATGCGCGTTGTGCACGCTATATACATTATGGTCAAGCATGCGCCCTTAAAATAGCATAATGAACAACGCGCAACGCGCCACTGACTTTAGACTAGTTTTTTTTCTGGTCAGTGGCGCAATTGTTTAATGGAACAGCAAAATAGCACCAGGGATTGTTTGCGCCGGAACACGCCTCCTTTTTTGCGCTGAACCGCCCAGGGAGCGCAAGTTCATTCACTAGTTTAGCGACGTGCTTCTGTGGAGGGAAAAGCGCGCTTTGCGCAGGTGCAAAATAGGAATGACACATGCGTCGGTGTACAAAGTCAATTGCGCTGGGTGCAAGATAGGGCCCTGAAAGTTTAAGTAAACTTATTCTACCTAATTTATTTATTACCCATCTGGATGTATGCTATTCAGACCTGTACTTATTTGAGTGCGTTTTACCCCTCTTTCTTCCTGTTTTGGTTATACACTTAACCACTATTGTTTTATTTATTGATTTCCTCTATTTAATTTCATTTTTGCTTATTTTGCCCATTTATTACTTTTTAATTTTACTTTTTCTTACCATTTCTTTCCTCTGTGTATCCTAGCTTTGGAATGACAGACCTGAGCCCTAATATGAGACATTGTTATACCTCACTACGAGTTCAAATAAATTAGAAAGACAACTTTTTCACTTAAAGGAGCTATATGTAAGCAATCTATTTCATAAAATGGCCCTGATGTGTCACTAGACATTAAAAAATCATGTTCATTTCAAATATTATATCACTGACAACAGTAGTCCGGCCAGGATATTGTCATTTAAAAAGTGGCCTTGCAGCCCTCAACTGATGTTGTTGTTGTCATTTTGTATTTTGGCCTGGCGCGCCTCCGTGTTGCCAGCTTTGCTGTAACCTACCCTAACTCCAGTCGGATAAAAATGTCTAATATTACTAAATCAAAAAGACCTCGTTATAATTCAGAAATTCATTGTGACAAAGTCCGAAATAAAACCAGAATTTGTATTGGAGATGCTTTTGTAAGATGGAGACGGCTGAAAACGGAGAAGAATTTGAACACAGACGCCAACGTTGCAAATTTTCTCCTGGACAGTTAAGATTCATCTATGTTTGGCTAACTTGTACTTGATGTCAATGGACGTTTCATATATTCATGACAGTCGAACAAAGTTATGCATGTTTGTGCAATGTAACATAACTTTAGCTCACATGGACGTATGCTAACATTACCAATGCATTACAGGAGCACGTTTCTCTGTCATTATGCTGACGCATAATAGAATGAATAATGAATAATAGAATGTCATGTAATCTTTCGAGCATAAATCTTTACGATTATACTGTCACATACGAGCATAAATCTTTACTATTATATTTAACTAATGACAATTAGTACATTTTTTAAATACATAATTACTTATCAAAATATCTCTCATGAAGCATAAACATAATTAACAGAAAAAAACTCACTGTGCACGTCTATTCGTCACTTGCCATTGGAAGCTCATTGAAGCAGCCTACGTTTCTGCTGAATCCTGCAGCTCATCTGACAACTTCGAGTCTGGGAGTAGGGGGAGGGGGATACACCGCTCTAAAGTATTTTTATAGTGATTGCAGTACCAGTTTAGGCCACAATCCTACATACGGCTCCTTTAAAGTTTATTTTGTTTAATTAGTTGTGCAGCAACTAAAACAACGCTCTCTTCGTAGTTGAGATAACCGCTACTGAGACTTACTGTCTTTGTCCTCTCTCTCCTTTCCTTTCCTCTTCACTTTTAACATTTGTCGATCAGACTTTGTCCCCCTTCTTGAGTTGGAAGATACAGAGCTGGTGCAGGAATCCAATGCTGTCCAGACCAAAAAAACTCCACCAATTTTCTCTGTATACTTTTAACAATGTCATCTGGTGGCTCTAAAACATAGAGTCTGTGCCATAACATGGAGGCGGCCAGGTTATTTGTAACCACAACTCTACCCCTGTAGGATAGCTCTGGCAATAGCCATTTCCATTTAGACAACTTAGCAGACACCTTCTCCAGCAAACCCTCCCAGTTCTTCTTTCTATATCTTTCTTTTCGCTTCCGGCTTTGCTACCGTTCGGACGTTCTAGCTTACTGCTCTGCCCTTTGCTTCTTATTTCTGTACTTTTCTCTGATTTTTCTAAGATTTTTACTTCAGCAGATCAGCACAGTGCTCAAACAACAGATTTTTGGCACAAATGCTAAAACTAAAAACATTGGGACTGGAATAATACAACAAAAAGAAGACTTTGCCTCCCACTGCCAGCAGCTTACATTCCTGAGACGGGAAAACAACTGCCTACATTCAAACAGAAGAGAGAGAAAATGCCTCCTGTTGGATCTACTTGTTGCATGAACTGCTGCAAACTTCTAAAAAGGATTGTGATTCTTGAAACAAAGTTACTTGCTGGACTTCCAAAACAGATGGAACACTCAGCAGACCATAGTCATGGACCCTCTCAGCATACAGCCGGTGAGTCCCATGAATCTTCTGAACCTCAACAATCTCAACAGTTTATACCAAGTGTAGAGGAACAATCCGAACTGATCGCCACACTAATCGATGGCACAAACAGGGAGCGAGACCCAAAGGAACACGAGTTATCAGATTGTCACGAGTTTCTCGTATTGCTGCCATAGCTTCCTCTACCCCAGATTCAACTATGACAAGGCTTGTAAATACTGGTATTCTACCTCCCCCTATACATCTGGAGAACAGATTTGAAGCATTAATAAATGTGGGTGAGGAATCCCCAAATGTGATTAAACATGGATCGGATCAGCCAGCAGCTAACACCGCTACTAACAGGCGCTCAAGGTCGAGCAGACAGCTGCATTCAGCTCAGAGCGCAGCCGAGCCAGGACTCTGATAGTGTGTGACTCTGTTATCAGAAACATCCGTAGCAGGACTACAACAACATGATGCCTTCCTCAAGCAACGGTCTCTGATGTGAACAAGGAACTTCAGAACATTCGGATGAAGCACAAGACTGCAAATCGAATCATCATCCATGTGGGGAAGAATGATATTCGGAAAGAGCAGTCAGAACTCCTTAAGAAGGACTTCAGTGAACACTTTGAAACACTTCAAAGACTCAAAGTTCAGTTGGTTATCAGTGGACCACTCCTAGCAAGGGGAACAAATATGTTTTCATGGTTGCTTGGGCTGAACACATGGCTACAAAGATCTTGTAATATAAAAGGAGTGAATTTCATTGACAACTTCAATCTTTTCTGGGGCCATAGACAATTGTTTAACCCTCTGGAGTCTAATGGTATTTTTGGGGCCTGTAGAAGTTTTGTCATGCCTTGACATTTGTGCTTTTTTCAGTTTCTTATAAATATCTAAATGGGTCTAATCTCACTGTAATCAGCACAAACTGGGCTATAATAATGTGAAATGCATGTATGTACATGATTGTGTTTTTGAGAAAAAAAAATATTGCATGGTTAGTGAAAAACAAAAAAATTTAAAACACTTGAAAAGCCCATAAAACACAAAGAACAATGGTTCCCGGGATTTTTGAGAACTGGAGCTTGTAGCCTAGAATTGTTCTTTCTAAATTATGTGAAAATCATCTTGTTTACTCACTCACAGAAAACAATATATTGATTTACATGTTCTAACATTCTTTTTGTTGGTAAAAGTCATATGTGAGTAGGCGTCAACTACCATGAATATCATTGCGATTTACACCTGAGAAGACAAAGGCCTGCATAATGAGCTGCATAATGAGCCTCTCATTCAGCTGTGCCACTGTGAGTGAGGAGTTACAAGAAAGAATGTGGGAACAAAAATAAAAGTATAAAATTTTATGTTTGTAGTTTATTAAGAATATATTTAATTATCCCACAACATAATTTAATATCCACTTGGGGGAGCAGTTAAACAGTTTATTAGAAACAATGACAAGCTGAGTTTCAAACAAATTGTTTGGCATCATTACTCCAGTCACACAATCCTTCATAAATCCTTTTAACAATCTTATTTTCTACAAAAAAAAAAAAAAACATTTATTGTTATTATTATTATCATTAATTTTAATGTTGAAAAGAGCTGAGAATATTTTTCTGGGTTTTTAGGGGGAATAAATTGAAAGAAAAGCATTGTTTTTACATTTGTTATAGTTATCTATTTGTTCCATTTATATTATTTACATCAAGCTTTTGAATGGTATAGTATTGTATATTGTTATTGAAACTTCATAATGTTTAACTTGTTTATACATTTAGTCAGGAATTAAAGTTTGGAAAAAGTCTTTGGAAAAAGTCTAACTAGTAAAATGTTTACACGTTATGTGAAAACTAGTACAAGTATATAATTAAATAAAAAGAGACTTACTCATGTTTATGATCTCTGCTGAATAAAGTGCTTCATTCTTTTTTTTCTGAGGGAATCCATTTCTCAAATCCTCAACCACATCACATATTTTTGGTGTGATTTATGTCTTATTCCTCTCATCGCGAAGCAAACATTAAAATAAGAAAACTTGAACAGTCTCTGCTTTTTCTTCTGTGTGGGTGTATTCAAGCCGCGCGTTTCAGTTTGAATCTGAATAGCGCGTTCGGTGCGGGGGCGTGGTCATATTAGATATAATGAAGGGAGACATGAAAAACAGACATTGCGTTGTTTTCATATGGATTACTTTACCACAGAATATCTGTTTTCGGCGGCACTTGTTTAGTTTAAAAATAGACATGTCAAGCTTTCTAAAGATATCTCTCTCATGTATTTTCGTTGAGTATTCACAGAGTTACAGTTCATTTTAATTTTTTATTTATCTTTTTTTTATTTTTTATATAAGTACACAAAGTTTTGTTGTTATTATGTCTGTATCCCAAAAAAGTAGTCCCTTTACAGATTCCATTGATGTATTGCTCTTATCTGTACGATTAAAACTGAAAGTGTAATTGAAGTTCTTTTCGGGGTTATAAGGAGAAAATGACTCAAAACGCATATATGCGTTAATCGACTCGAAAGGGTTAAACCAGATGGCCTCCACTCAAACAAACTTGGTGCAAGAGTGTTTAAGGACAATATCTACTTTTCCCTTCGTCATCCTTCAGCAGAGTGTGTCAATCCATTCAGCACACACACACCGGGTCCAAGTCATCATGTGGTTGACATATCCCACAAGGACACTGATAACACCATGCAGCCAAAACAATCACTGCTGAGAGACACTATCCCTGCTGAGCCATGCCCACAGAGCTCCTCACAGACTGACTGTGATGTATCAAAACAGCTACAAGATTCACCACCCAAGGACGACTTTCTGGAAAACAGCCAGGGAAGCCAGGACAACACATCACAGCCACCGGAAACACCAGAGACACAGCCCATCTCACCAGACACATTATCCCTCTCTCCAGCATCTCCACTTCTGTGCTTCTCACAGAAAATGGAGGAATTGGTGTATGCTGGGACTAAACTCTCCCACTCATTTGCTGCTAGCCCGCAGATATCAACAAAAAAAAAACGGCGGGCCCCCCAACCACCAAAGCCTGTGGGCCCTGTTCCTATGAGAGCTCTCCAACCGCTGCCACAACGTCAGGGACCAAACTCTCTATCTGCTGAAGGTGAACCAAAAACAACTGATAGCATCTCACAGTGATATGTGTCGGGTCCCCGCTATAATAGCAGCAACATTCACAAATGCTTACAGAACAAGCGGGAACCCAGTGTGCCTGTAGCTTTCTCTATTTCAGCTTTATCAAGTGATAGAAAGTCTAAGGCCTTCTCAAGCCAAAGGGCAAACTCATCTAATCTGTGGCCTATTATGCATCAAACGAAGATTGATGTAAAGACACAAAGCACTGCCATCAAGTTAGCACTTTTAAACATTCGCTCACTAAAAAATAAATAATTTCTAATCAATGAATTTATAACCACAAACAATCTGAATTTTATGTTTCTAAATGAAACATGGCTAGAAGACAGCGGCAGTGCAACAATCCTAAATGAAGCAGCCCCTCCTAATTTCACTTACATGAGTGTTTGCAGGACTGTTAGGAGAGGTGGGGGTGTAGCTGCTCTATTTAAAGATGTCTATCAATGCAAGCAAGTGTCATTTGATCAGTACTTGTCTTTTGAATATCTAGGGGTTGTGCTGAAAGGTGCCCCACACATTCTGTTTATCATTATTTACAGGCCTCCAAAATACTCTCCAGCCTTTGTTGAAGAGGTCACAGAAATGTTATCAATAATTTCCTCAGAGTTTGACTGTTTTGCAATTGCAGGGGATTTTAACATTCACATAGATAATGCAGAAAACTGAACTACAAAAGAAATGATAACGGTTCTAAACACTTTTGACCTGATTCAACATGTGCATGGACCCACACACAAAGGTGGACACACTCTGGATCTAATCATCAGTAGGGGTCTAAACATTTCATCCATTGTTATTAAGGACATAGCACTATCTGATCACTTCTGTATTTTCTTTGATATATTGATCTCTGCTACCACTGAATCTAGATCTGTGTCTGTCAGAAGGAGATGCATAAACGAGAACACAAGTGTACTATTTATGGAGGCTATATCTTTAACACCAAGAATTTCTGCAGACTCTGTTGATATTCTCCTTGATTCCTTCAACTCAAAAGTTAAGAATGTTATTGATGATATTGCACCAATAATAGTCAGTAAGAAAACAAACAGACAAAAATCAGTTTGGAGAAGATCAACAGCAGTTCAGACTATGAAAAGACAATGCAAAAAATTGTTTTGAAACAATTGATAGCAAAATTCTGGAAGACATAGTGCAGCAACTAAAATTGTCAACCTGTTGTCTTGACACATTTCCCACATCTTTTTTCAAAAGTGTGCTTGACTGCTTAAAAGCAGATCTCTTAGAAGTGGTGAATGCCTCACTTCTTTCTGGGACATTTCCAAACTCCCTAAAAACTGCAGTTGTTAAGCCCAATCTTGATAACACAATTCTGAGCAATTTTAGACCAATATCAAATCTTCCTTTTATAGGCAAAATTATAGAAAAGGTAGTTTTTAATCAGTTGAACAAATACTTAAACTCAAATGGATACCTGGACAATTTTCAATCTGGTTTCCGACCGCATCACAGCACAGAGACAGCATTCATTAAGATAATAAATTATATTTGCTTAAATTGTGACAAAATATCAAAATATCGGTGCTGGTATTGCTAGATCTCAGTGCTGCGTTTGACACTGTCGATCATAACATACTACTAGAGAGACTGGAAAACTTGGTCGGGCTTTCTGGGATGGTACTCAAATGGTTCAGATCATAATTAGAAGGGAGAGGCTATTATGTGAGTATAGTAGAGCATAAGTCTAAGTTGAAGTTCATGACATGCGGAGTCCCACAAGGCTCAATTCTTGCACCGCTCTTGTTTAGCCTGTATATGCTTCCACTAAGTCAAATAATGAGAAAGAACCAAATTGCCAATCACAGCTATTCTGATGATACCCAGATTTACCTAGCCTTATCTCCAAATGACTACAGCCCCATTGACTCCCTCTGCCAATGCATTGATGAAATAATTGGATGTGCCAGAACTATCTTCAGTTAAATAAGGAAAAAACTGAAGTCATTGCATTTTGAAACAAAGATGAAGTGTTCAAGGTGAAAGCATACCTTGACTCTAGGGGTCGAACAACTAAAAATCAAGTCAGGAATCTTGGTGTGATTCTGGAGACAGGCCTTAGTTTCAGTAGTCATGTCAAAGCAGTAACTAAATCAGCATACTATCATTTAAAAAACATTGCAAGAATTAGATGTTTTGTTTCCAGTCAAGACTTGGAGAAAGTTGTTCATGCCTTTATCACCAGCAGGGTGAACTATTGTAATGGGCTCCTCACTGGCCTTCCCAAAAAGACCATTAGACAGCTGCAGCTCATCCAGAATGCTGCTGCCAGGATTCTGACTAGAACCAGAAAATCTGAGCATATCACACCAGTCCTCAGGTCCTTACACTGGCTTCCAGTTACATTTAGGATTGATTTTAAAGTACTTTTACTCGTATATAAGTCACTAAATGACCTAGGACCGAAATATATTGCAGATATGTTCACTGAATATAAACCTAACAGAGCCCTCGGATCACTGGGATCAAGTCAGTTAGAAATACAAAGGGTTCACACAAAACGAGGGGAGTCCGCCTTTATTTACTATGCTCAGTTGGAATCAGCTTCCAGAAGAGATCAGATGTGCTAAAACACTAATCACATTTAAATCTACTCAAAACCCATCTTTTTAGCTGTGCATTTATTGAATGAGCACTGTGCAATGTCCGAACTGATTGCACTATATTTTCACTGTTCTATTTTTTTTTTTTTTTATGTAAAATCATTTTCTAACAGTTTTTAAATGTTTTAATCATTTTAAAAGTTTTAAAATTGCTTCTTTAATTTCTGTTATTATTTTTCTTCATGATTACTTTACTTTCTTTTTTGTAAAGCACTTTTAATTACCATTGTGTACGAAATGTGCTATATAAATAAACTTGCCTTGCCTTGCCTATAGCTTTCTACTCCTAAAAACACTCCAAGAATTTTTAAACCTTCCCTTCCCCAATGCAATCCCCCAAGAAGTGACAGTGGCCCACCATTTTCCCACTGGCCCAAAATAAAACCATAACTTTTCCCCCAATTAACTTTGGCCGAAGATGCTTTTTCATAAATATCCAAACTCTCACGTAATATTTGCATATCCCCTTGACCAGTAACAAAAATCGTTACATCATCAGCATAACTGACAAAATATGTCTGCTCCCTTCGGTCATCTGGAACCCTTTAATCCATTTCTTAATCTGCATAACAGGGGCTCAATTGCTAGGCTGTAAAGTTGCCCTGAGAGAGGACACCCCTGTCAAATACCTCTTTTCACCAGCAAAAGATAGGTCAAACCATTCCCCATCTTAAGCATTATTGAAGCCCCTTTATACAACAAATGGATCCATGAAATAAAACAATTCCCGAGCCCAAATGATTCCAAGACATTAAAAATATACTCATGGCCCACCCGGTCAAAAGCTTTCTCCTGATCAATAGACAAAAAAACCAATGTCACAATTTTCTTTACAAGACATATCAATAACATCTCTTATTAAAAACAGATTGTCCATAATTGTGCGACCAGGAATACAATATGTAAATATTTTTTCAACCTATTGGCTAAAACTTTTGCCAATATTTTATAGTCCGTACACATCAAAGAAACCAGTTAAAAAAAAAAAAAAAACCTAGGTCTCCATTTTTTGGTAAAAGAGTGATTACAGCCCTCTGACAGCTAGTTGGCTACATTCCCTTTTCAAAACATTTGCAACACACTTCACCTAAAATAGTCCAAAAAGTCTTCTAAAATTCAGCAGGTAAACCATCTATTCCTGGCCCACGCCCTGTGGAGAGTTGCTGAACTGCTTCTGAATGTTCATTGAAGTTGATCATGGTGTCAAGCTTCTTCTTATCCCCAGGTTGCAACTTTGGAAGTCCTTGTAATAATTTTGCCATATTCTCAGTCACAGTCAGTATTACCATATAAATCAGCATAAAAATCCATTGCCATTTTCCTAATTTCTGTTGGGTTTGAGGTTAATGTTCCATTTTCCTTGCGCAGGTAAAGAATATACTTTTGTTGTGCAGCTTTCTGTTCCAGATTAAAAAAGTAAGTAGTGGGAGAGTCCATGTCTTTGATAGAATAAATTATTGCTCTAATTAAGGCGCCCTTTGCTCTTTCCTCTAAGATAGCTCTTAATTCAAGTTTCCTATTCCTTAAATCGTTGGATACACCCAAAACATTTACATCCATCACATTTTCTATACCAATAATTTCTTTCTCCAACTGCTCAATTTTCTTTTTCAATACACACAGTAGTATTGTAGGAAAAATGTTGACAAAAAAAACTTTGTTTTCCCCACCTCCCACCATTGTGTCATTGTTTCAAAAATAACAACTTCCACAATTTTCAAAAATCACCAAATTTTTCACAAAAAGACCTGTCCTGCAGCAATTTTGTATTAAAGTGCCAATAA
Source organism: Carassius auratus (assembly GCF_003368295.1). Lineage (NCBI taxonomy): Eukaryota > Metazoa > Chordata > Actinopteri > Cypriniformes > Cyprinidae > Carassius > Carassius auratus. Next base: position 64,771 of record NW_020527830.1, read on the forward strand.
TACCTGGGCCGTTCTAAAGTAGTGATGTTAAAATCTATGGTTGCAATATGATGATCTGAAAAACCATTAGGGAAAATATTAGCATTAGATACTCTATTCATACTTGTTTTACTTATATATATTCTATCTAATCTTGCTCCAGTTACATTAGTGTCTAGTATTTTAACCCATGTATACGGTCTAATTCTCTTATTCATATTTCTCCACACATCCATCACCTCAAACTCTTTAATGAGATTCTGAAGAGCATTACTAGACAGTGGATGAGGCTCTTCTCTATTCCTGTCTAAAAGAAAATTTGTGGTTGCAGTTCCAATCCCCACCCATTATTCTGATCTGATCTGATCCATTGTTTGGAGCATAAACATTTATAAAAATACATTTTAAATTATTTATTTCTCCAGCAACCATTAAAACTCTACCTTTTTCTATTTCTTCAGTTAACAAAATTTTAAAGTTCAAATTCTTTTAAAAAAGAATAGCCACTCCAGCACTCAGTTTTGACTTGTGACTGAAGACGCTCTCCCCCTCTCACCATCTATACCACTCTACTCCATTTTTACAATCTGTATGTTTCTTGCAAAAAAGAAACATTTACACTCTTAATTTTAATTAATTCAGCAATCAAAGCTCTCTTGCTCTTGTCTCTCCCTCCATTAATATTTAAAGAGGCTACCCTCATCATCTCCATAGAAAATGTAAAGAGATAAAAAAGAGAGACAGAAAGAAATAAAGAATATAGTAAAGTCATTCTGAGTGATGTACCGTATTTTATGGACTATAAGTCACACTTTTGTTCATAGTTTGGCTGGTCCTGCGACTTATAGTCAGGTTGGACTTATTTATCAAAATTTATTTGACATGAACCAAGAGAAATTAACTAAGAGAAATGAACCAAGAGAAAACATTACCATCTCTGCTGCTCAGTGCTCCTGTAGTCTACACTGAAAACATTTTGCGCCCTCTGGATGTAGATGGTAATGTTTTCCCTTTTGGTTCTTAGTTCTAAATAAATGCGACTTATAGTCCAGTGCAACTTATATATGTTTTTTTCCTTATCATGATGTAGTTTTGGACTGATGCGACTTATACTCAGATGCGACTTATAGTCTGAAAAATACGGTATAAACCATTGATTCAATTATTAGAATTTACGTTTTATAGGGGTTTTATCCCTTCACAGTTTTGCAAGAAACTTTTTTAAACAAAATCTCTTTCTCTGACTGAGTTCATCTTCTCCAACCTTCCTCTGCCAATAACGAACAGAAGTCTCAAACCTCTTCAGATGAGAAAAATAATTCCGCACATCAATAGATTTTCCAAGTTTCATCCAAGAATTTATTTCATCTAGTGAATAAACCTTTTCACAGCTTTTTTGAGAAATATCTAACACGTCTGAAAAATCTGACAACCCACCACCACCATTATCATCATCATCAACCATTTTTGATTGCACCTTCTTAATCAAAGATACTATCCTTCCTCTTTCCAAACCTTCACCTTTCAAACCGATTGTGTCATCCTCCATCTGGCCTGTATCCACTGAGTCTGAACTCTCCCCAGTATCACCCTGATCAGACCCCTGTACCACAATACTGCTCTCAACAGTCACATCAGTCACAACATTAACTTTTTTCATTTTTCCCTATATTATCTTACTACCAGAAGCTTCCTCTGTATCTTTTTCATTATTTGGGAATTAATCTTTTATTATCACTCCTTCCTTCAAATTTGAATCCACATTCTGATCGTCATTATTCACTGCTGCTTCATTTGGTACATTATTCTTTTGCATTTCATTTTCCTTCATCTTGTCTGAAATATTGCAAGGGCCTGCTTCATTCTCAGACTCAACTCAATGAGGACAAGACAGCCGAACATGTCCAACAGTCCCGCACTCATAACACCGCATCTCTCTCGTGCTTGTGTACATCATGTACGACTTGCCCTCAAACACACAGTGAAAGTAATTGTTAAGTGTCGGTTCATTTAGAAACGTGTACACCTGCCGCCTAAATGACAACACACGTTTTAAAGCAGCATTTTTACAAACCAGTGGAACCGTTCTAATTTCACTGGCAAGTTTTCCAAAATGAGAAAGCTCTCGCTCAATATCGGCATCCGGAATAAAAGTCAGAACATTAGAAACCAAACCGCCACCTTCGTTTTTATTGAAACTAACGGTTGAACAGGAACAAATTTGCCACTTACCGAAATCCCACTCTCGATCAAAGCATGAACCAGATTTTCTTCTTTCAGAAATATCACTACGGCCTTGTTCATCCTAGACGCCCGAGATGATATAGTCATGGCCCACGCGTTCTGCCACATCCAGTAACACGTCTTCTACACACCTGATTCCATGCCGGAGCGACAGGCCTGACGCCTGCACACTCGTGTGAGTGTGAGACACCATCCTAACCCCCGAAACGCCACAACTCTCACGGAAAACAAACTCAGTTTTTTTTTTTTCTTATAATTGAATACGATAAAATGAAAAGCAAGAAACTGAAGGTTTTAGAAAATTTCCTCTGACCTAGATCACCCTCCCATGCAATCCCTTCCCACTTCCCAGCATGCACCAGATAGAGCGCGAGAGAGAGAGCGAGAGCGAGAGAGAGAGCGAGAGCGAGAGAGAGAGCGAGAGCGAGCGAGCAAGCTTGGCCGCACGCTTACCGTCTTCAAACAACACGAGCACTTGCTCTCTCTCCCTTGCGCATATTAATGAATTGACACAATGGTGTCGATGTTTAAATCATTTAAAATGAGAATGTAAGAGTCCTCACCCCATTTTTGTTTATAAGAAAAAATTTGATTAGATTTCATATCCCAATATATATCGCCGAAAAATAAAATATCGCAATGTAATTTTTTCCCAATATCGTGCAGCCCTAATTCCAACTGTGAAACATGTCTATGAATTGAGACACTGACTCCTTCACTGATTTTTTTCTCAAATAAATACGACCAGACCCAGAAAAAAAGAAAGAACAAAAACATAAATCACAGAAATGCAGCCACCAGAAATTTTTACTGCACTGCAACACTTTCTCGGTATGATTAATTACTTAGGAAAATTCATACCAAACCTCAGTGAGCTATCCGCCCCCTGTGTGAGCTGACCTGCAAAAAATGGTGCTGGTTTAAACAACATCAGGGTACTTTTGATGATCTAAAGCACAAGATTCCCTGTCCACACACCCTGAAATACTATGATGTCAAAACACCTGTCACACTTACCAGTGATACTTCTCATTTCGGCCTTGGAGCTGCATGTCTTCTTCAAGGTGCTCCAGTTGCCTACGCTTCAAAGATACTGACTCTAACAGAAGTGCATTATGAACTGATCGTAAAATGAACGTCTTGCGGTGGTATTTGCATGCACCAAATTCAATGACTGCATACATGGTAAACAAATTCACATTGAAACCACCAGTCACTAGTAACTATCCTCAACAAGTCTATCTACACAGCTCCTGCAAGATTGCTGCACATGATGCTAAGAATGCAGAAATACAACTTCACAATCAAATACAAGAAAGTGAAACTGATGTACCTTGTGGAGATGCTCTCACGCTCCCCTGGAACATGTCCGAATGAACTCTATGATGAGCCAGCTGACTTTGAAGTTATGTCAGTTTGGCACATATCGTCTTCTAGACTGAAAGTGCTGCAAACTCATACTGCGCAGGACCCAGTTCAACGCCTTTGCAATATTCTCAAGTTAGGATGGCCATCTAGCCAGTCAAAGCAGCCTGTAGAAATTTATGACTATTTCCTTTCAGGGATGACCTCACTGTTGATGATGACATCCTCATGAAAGGTCAGAATATAGCTGTTCCTGAGTCACTAAGCAGTAAAAATATCACAGTCAAGTCAAGTCAAGTCGCCTTTATTTCTATAGCACTTTAAACAAAATACATTGCGTCAAAGCAACTGAACAACATTCATTAGGAAAACAGTGTGTCAATAATGCAAGATGATAGTTAAAGGCAGTTCATCATTGAATTCAGTGATGTCATCTCTGTTCAGTTTAAATAGTGTCTGTGCATTTATTTGCAATCAAGTCAACGATGTCGCTGCAGATGAAGTGACCCCAACTAAGCAAGCCAGAGGCGACAGCGGCAAGGAACCGAAACTCCATCGGTGACAGAATGGAGAAAAAAACCTTGGGAGAAACCAGGCTCAGTTGGGGGGCCAGTTCTCCTCTGACCAGACGAAACCAGTACTTCAATTCCAGGCAGCAGCCAAGTCAGATTGTACAGAAGAATCATGTGTTTCCTGTGGTCTTGTCCTGGTGGTCCTCTGAGACAAGGTCTTTACAGGAGATCTGTATCTGGGGCTCTAGTTGTCCTGGTCTCCGCTGTCTTTCAAGGCAGTAGAGGTCCTTTCTAGGTGCTGATCCACCATCTGGTCTGGATACGTACTGGATCAGGGTGACTGCAGTGACCCTATTATCTGGATACAGACTGGATCTGGTGGCTACGGTAAACCCCGGAATATGAGAGAAACAGACAAATATAAGCGTAGATGCCATTCTTCTAATGATGTAGCAAGTACATAGGGTGTGTTATGGGAAGTGTTTCCGGTTCTGGTTTACCTAATTAATGCAGCCTAAAAATCCTTTAACAGATTTGGATATTAAAAGCATATTAGTATGTTATGTGTAAGCCAGGTTAAAGAGATGGGTCTTTAATCTAGATTTAAACTGCAAGAGTGTGTCTGCCTCTCGAACAATGTTAGGTAGGTTATTCCAGAGTTTAGGCGCCAAATAGGAAAAGGATCTGCCATCCGCAGTTGATTTTGATATTCTAGGTATTATCAAATTGCCTGAGTTTTGAGAACGTAGCGGACGTAGAGGATTATTATGTAAAAGGAGCTCATTCAAATACTGAGGTGCTAAACCATTCAGGGCTTTATAAGTAATAAGCAATATTTAAAAAATCTATACAATGTTTGATAGGGAGCCAGTGCAGTGTTGACAGGATCGGGCTACTATGGCCATACTTCCTGGTTCTATTAAGAACTCTTGCTGCTGCATTTTGGACTAGCTATAGTTTGTTTACTAAGCATGCAGAATAACCACCCAATAAGGCATTACAATAATCTAACCTTGAGGTCATAGATGCATGGATTAGCATTTCTGCATTTCACATTGAGAGCATAGGCCATGATTTAGATATATTTTTGAGATGGAAAAATGCAGTTTTACAAATGCTAGAAACGTGGCTTTCTAAGGAAAGATTGCGATCAAATAGCACACCTAGGTTCCTAACTGATGAGGAAGAATTGACAGAGCAGCGATCAAGTCTTAGACAGTGTTCTAGGTTATTACAAGCAGAGTTTTTAGGTCCTATAATTAACAACACTGTTTTTTCAGAATTTAGCAGTAAGAAATTACTCGTCATCCAGTTTTTATATCGACTATGCATTCCATTAGTTTTTCAAATTGGTGTGTTTCACCAGGCCGCGAAGAAATATAGAGCATAACAGTGAAAGCTAACACCATGTTTCCTGATGATATCTCCTAAGGGTAACATATAAAGCGTGAAGAGTAGCGGCCCTAGTACGGAGCCTTGAGGTACTCCATACTGCACTTGTGATCGATATGATACATCTTCATTCACTGCTACGAACTGATGGCGGTTATATAAGTACGATTTAAACCATGCTAATGCACTTTCATTAATGCCAACAAAGTGTTCAAGTCTATGCAAAAGAATGTCGTGGTCAATTTTGTCAAACGCAGCACTAAGATCCAATAAAACTAATAGAGAGATACACCCACGATCAGATGATAAAAGCAGATCATTTGTAACTCTAAGGAGAGCAGTCTCAGTACTATCATACGGTCTAAACCGTGACTGGAAATCCTCACATATACCATTTTTCTCTAAGAAGGAATATAATTGTGAGGATACCACCTTTTCTAGTATCTTGGACAGAAAAGGGAGATTCAAGATTGGTCTATAATTAACTAATTCTTTGGGGTCAAGTTGTGGTTTTTTGATGAGAGGCTTAATAACAGCCACTTTGAAGGAATTTGGATAAATCAGGAAGATAACTTAAAAAACAGTCTTTTGTGGTAAAGTGATGTTCTACCATACTTGTAACAAGTAGTAGAACAAGTAGTAGAATTTACAATTTTGGCTATAAGAAGTTTGCACAAAACTAAATAATGATCTGAGATATCATCACTTGGCTACATAATTTCAACACTATCAACATCAATTCCATGTGACAGTATTAAATCTAGAGTATGATTATGACAATGAGTAGGTCCTGAAATGTGTTGTCTAATCCCAATAGAGTTCAGAATGTCTATAAATGCTGATCCCAATGCATCTTTTTCATTATCAACATGGATATTAAAATCACCAACTATTAAAACTTTATCTGCAGCCAGAATTAACTCAGATGTAAAATCACCAAACTCTTTAGTAAAGTCTGTATGCTGCCCTGGTGGCCAGTATACAGTAGCCAGTAAAAACATAACAGGGGATTTATCATTAACATTTGTTTCTCTGGATAATGTTATATGAAGCACCATTACTTCAAACGGGTTATACTTGAAGCCTGCCCTCTGAGAAATCCTGAAAAAGTTGTTATAAATTGAAGCAACTTCTCCCCCTTTGCCTTTTAGACGTGGCTCGTGTTTATAACAGTAATCTTGGGGGTGGACTCATTTAAAATAATGTAATCATCAGGTTTTAGCCAGGTCTCTGTCAAACAGAGCACATCTATAGTATGATCAGTTATCATATTATTTACGTAAAGTGTTTTCGTAGAAATGGATCTTATATTCAATAAGCCAAGCTTTATCATTTGTTTATCCGTATTGCATTTGTTTTTTATTTGTTGAAACTCAATTAAATTGTTAACCTTAACTTGGTTTGGACATTTTGTATTTTCTAGTTTGGGGAACAGACACAGTCTCTATAGTGTGATATCTAGGTGAAAGAGTCTCTATGTGCTGAGAATTAGCTGACCTCTGTGACGGGAGGCAGCAAGCAGACGGTCGGTTTAGCCAGTCTGCCTGCTTCCTGACCTGGGCCCCAGTTAGTCAAGTATAAACTCTAAGACTATTTGCCATATTTCTAGAGAGAAGGGTGGCGCTACCCCAGGAGGGATGAAGACCATCTCTTTTAAACAGGTCAGGTCTGCCCCAAAAGCTCGTCCAATTGTCTATGAAACCTATGTTATGCTGTGGGCACCACTTAGACATCCAGCCATTGAGAGATGACAATCTGCTATGCATCTCGTCACCACGGCAAGCAGGGAGGGGACCAGAGCATATTACAGTGTCTGACATCGTGCTTGCAAGTTCACACACCTCTTTAAAGTTATTTTTAGTGATCTCCGACTGGCGAAGTCGAACATCATTAGCGCCGGCATGAATAACAATCTTACTGTATTTACATATAGCATTAGCCAGCACTTTTAAATTTGCCAAGATGTCAGGCGTTCTGACTCCCGGTAAACATTTGACTATGGTGGCCGGTGTCTCTATATTCATGTTCCGTACAATAGAATCACCAATAACTAGAGCACTTTCATCAGGTTTCTCAGTGGGTGCATCACTGAGTAGCGAGAACCTGTTTAATGTTTTGATCGGAACAGAAGAGCTGTGTTTTGACCCACGACTACGCTGCCTCACCGTCACCCAGTTGCCCTGCTGCAGGGGCTCTGTTGCCGGAAGCGGACAATGTACAGGAATCCCTGAGCTAGACACATCCAAAGCCGTATGTAGTGCCCTAACATTCTTACTGTCCTCAATTGAAGTTTGGATGCGTGTCTGAAATCTTCTCTGTCAGCCTAACTATTTCCCTGCATTTATCACATGTGAATCCCTCATCTGCGACAGAGATAGATAAACTGTACATGTGGCAAGAGATGCAAATAACGATAGCAGACGAAGCCATTACTCACCGTGCTTGATGAAATATTCTTACTGCGGTTGTTTGATGAACTGAAAAACTGGAGCGGGAGAGAGGAGAGGAGATCAAGTGCTAACGCTTTGCAGGTGTCCTGCACTCACGGAAAAGTGAATGATCAAAGTTAATCTGATAAGATTGATCGATAATATCAGAAATATGGTGTGAATTAAGTTATATTTTACCACTTCAAAAACAAAAACAAAACAAAAAACAGACAGTGATAGTAAGATAAAGATTCTAGAGAAAAAATAAAATAAAAACAGCTACACGGAGCTACGATTAGCTACAGAAGGCCAACAGGAAGTAAAGAAAACACTGTCCAACAGCGACACCTGCAGGATCCTACCTTTCTTAGTGCTGCGTTCAATACCACAGATCATGACAGTCATAGATTGATTAAAAACTTATACAGGTATTCAAGGACAGGCTCTAAGATGGTTTAGATCCTACCTGTCCGATCGCTACCATTTTGTTTATTTAAATGTGGAGCCATATCATTTATCACCAGTAAAATATGGAGTGCCACAAGGATCCATCCTAGGTCCCCTTCTATTTTCAATATACCGTATTTTTCGGACTATAAGTTGCACCAGTCCAAAAATACGTCATGATGAGGAAAAAAACATATATAAGTCGCACTGGACTATAAGTCGCATTCATTTAGAACCAAGCACCAAGAGAAAACATTACCATCTCCAGCCGCGAGAGAGCGCCCTCTCGCGGCTGTAGACGCTAATGTTTTCTATTGGTTCATTTCTCTTGGTTCATTTCTCTCGGTTCATGTCAAATTAATTTTGATAAGTCGCACCTGACTTTAAGTCGCAGGACCAGCCAAACTATAAAAAAAGGGCAACTTATAGTCCGGAAAATACGGTACATGTTGCCCCTTGGTAATATTATTAGAAAATACGGGATTAGTTTCCACTGTTATGCTGATGATACTCAGCTAAATATCTCAACGAGACCAAATGAAACTTCTAAATTATCTAAGCTAACAGAGTGTGTTAAAAATGTAAAAGATTGGTGACCAATAATTTTCTCTAAATAAATTCGGATAAGACAGAGATATTAATTATTGGACCAAAAAACATTACACAGAATCTTGTAGATTACAATTTGCAACTAGACGGATGCACTGCTACTTCCTCTACAGTCAAAAATCTGGGTTTTATAGTAGACTTGTCTTTTGGAAATCATATTTCCCATGTTACAAAAAATGCATTCTTACATCTTAGAAACATTGCCAAGCTACGAAGCATGTTACCAGTTTCTAATAAGAGATAATAATGTATCTCTTAAATTGTGACTGCAGTTGCATCTGATCAAATGTGCATTCTTATTCTTTAGCTTGGGTTAAACTACCACATATCTCAATTATTCCGGTTCCGGTTGAGTGAACGCCGTGCGTGTATGTCTGCCGCTACTCACCGGGTCTCCTCTATTCTAATCTATCCTGCTGGACTTCTTTGTGTCGTTTTTTTTTTCTTTTTTCTTTTTTCCGTGTGTCGTGCCAACCCGTGGATTACTGTTACAAACTTTGCTACAATTTGCCGTGGATTACTGCTACAAACTTTGCCACAATCTCCGTTGTTGTTGTGTAAATCCGTGGACTACTGCTACAAACTTTCCATCCGTGGAGTATTGCTACAAACTTTCAATCCGTGGACTATTGCTACAAACTCTCCATTTGTGGACTATTGCTACAAATGTTGATACACACTGCTCCTTCTGTTCTGTTTGCTATGGCCCAGCACACCGGCTCCTTTCCTGCATGAGCTTTCTTCCTCGCTCCCTTCACTGCGACTACTTGTGGTGAGTGTGTTTTTACCCACCTGCCTCATTTTTGTCCCTAGTCTGTTTTGTGGTCTGCGTACTGCACTACGCTGATTACATCTCGGACTGGTTTGTGTTGTGAGCCTGGTCGGCTAACATGTAGCATTAGCGGGGTGTTGCTGTGTTGCTTGTGTGAACTTTACTCTGTCGCTTTGCTGTTGTTGCGTGTGGAAACTTTACTGTGTCGACACTGTCGCTGTCATGTTTTCCGCTGGCAGCTGTACTAAAGTCCTCTTACCTTGCTCTATACTGTGTGTGTATGTTTTTTACAATTTGGAAATGGAGCATGTTTACACCCCTACTACTCTCAAACTGTTGCGTTGCTACACCCCCTTGGACTCGACGCTGTATAAACTCTGCAGCTCGCTCGGTATTATTCGTCGTCCACGTTATATTCATCGCGGCAAAAGAGGACCGACTCTTATCTACGGACATGATGCGCTCATTCCAACAACATACACGCCCGATTGTTGTAGGCGACCCCAGCATAAGAACAGGGGAATTAACTTTGGAAATCTCCGTCACCCCTCCAGACTGTCTGCTTCTGCCTCGACGTCAAATCAGAACTTTAATATTGCCCATCTAAATGTGCGATCAATCGCAAACAAAACGTCCCTAATGAATGATCTTATCCTTGACAAAAAGTGGAATTTGTTTTGTATCTCAGAGACTTGGCAGCAACCTGGCGATTGTATTCATTTAAATATGCTGACTCCCCCTGGCTATTGTTATATATCCAAACCAAGATTGGTAGGGAGAGGAGGCGGTTTGGCGGTAGTACACCGCTCTGACCTGTCTGTTAAAGAACTCAGGCCTTTTGAAGTGACATCTTTTGAATACATTGCTGTAAAGGTTGTTACTATACCCTTACTATTACTGTTAATCTACCGCCCCCCCAAACCATCTGCAAATTTTCTGTCTGAATTGAATGAACTTCTCATAGTAATTTCATCTCTCTGTTCTGCCATGATTATGTTAGGGGATTTTAACATACATGTGGATATAAACTGTTCTTACACCTCGGAGTTTAACTCTGTACTGGATTGTTTTAGTTTAACACAGCATGTTAACTTTCCTACTCACACTCATGGCCACACTCTGGATCTGCTCTGCTCCTCTGGCTTGGATGACATTTCTGTTTCTGGTTCCATCTCTGGTGTATCTGACCATAAGTTAATTGAATGCTGTTTTCATACGGTCACAACTCCTACCTCCTCTGAGAAAATAACTATCACAGGTCGTAATACCAGATCAATTGACCGTAGCATGCTTGCTGCCTCTATACAGGCCTCACCGTTATCTGAGCTGGACGAGAACTCATCCCCAGATAACCTGGTTGATATGTACAATGACTCCCTGAACAACCTGCTTGATAGCTTAGCCCCTGTCAGGTCTAGGCTTGTACCAGCAAACCGTAGATGTCCCTGGTTTACCCCTGAGCTCAGGCAACTAAAGGCCGCTGGCCGCCGTCTTGAACGGCTATATAAAAAAACTGGCCTTACAATTCACTCTTTGCTCTATACTGAACATACCCAGACATATAGAGATGCCCTTAACGCTGCCCGCTCAAACTACTACTCATCACTCATCACCTCCTCCATGTCCAGGCCAAAAACATTATTTAGGACTGTAGACAAACTTCTCAAACCCCCTCTCATTGTCTGTCCTAAGACCCCTGAACAGTGCCATGCCTTCTTAAAATTCTTTGAAGACAAAATTACCCAAATTTACAACACTTTTAACACCCACGTTAGCTCTCAAACTACTCCTCCTCCCATGGGCCCACAGCTCTCCCAGTTTACTGCTATTGACTCTACCACTATCACTGACATCATTATTAAGTCTAACTCTTCCTCATGTCAGCTCGATCCTGTCCCCACCTCTTTACTCAAGGCCTGTGTCACATCTTTAACTGAATCCATTACATTGATTGTAAACGCCTGTCTCAACTCTGGTGATCTGCCTGCTGCACTCAAAATTGCTGTAATCACACCCATTCTCAAAAAACCTAATTCTGACCCTACATCACTGTCTAACTACCGTCCAATCTCCAACCTCCCATTTCTGGCTAAGGTATTAGAAAAAGTGGTGGCCTTACAACTACACACTTTTCTACACCATCACAACCTGTACGAGCCTTTTCAATCTGGCTTCCGCCCGTGTCACAGTACAGAGACTGCCCTATTACGCATAGTTAACGACCTCCTTCTGTCTGTGGACTCTGGCTCACTCAACATTCTCATCCTTCTCGATCTTAGTGCTGCTTTTGATACAATAAATCACAATGTCTTAATCTCCCGTCTGTCTACCATTGGTGTTTCAGGCACAGCCCTAAGTTGGTTTCAATCTTACCTCACCAACAGAAAGCAGTTTGTCGCACTTGGCTCACATAAATCTTCTATGTCCCCAGTCACTATTGGTGTCCCTCAGGGTTCGGTTCTCGGGCCACTCCTCTTTCTCATATACATTCTCCCTCTTGGTCAGATTATTCGCAGCCACGGTCTAAATTTCCACTGCTATGCTGATGACATTCAACTCTATCTTACCACTACTTCCTTCTCTGACCCCCCCCCACACTCGCTCACTGACTGCCTTTCTGACTTAAAAACATGGATGGAAAACAATTTTCTCAAACTCAACACGGATAAAACTGAAATTCTGCTGATTGGCCCCAAAAGCATGCTCTCCAAACCGTACACTTTTACTCTTAATATTGATGATTCACCCGTTCACCCCACCCCGGTTGTCAAAAACCTTGGCATTACATTCGACTCCACTCTCAGTTTTGATCATCATATCAAATCACTCACTAAAACTGCCTTCTTTCACCTCCGTAACATTGCCCGCCTCCGACCTTTCCTTTCTATTAGTGATGCAGAGACTTTGGTTAACTCCTTCATCATGTCCCGCTTAGATTATTGTAACTCACTTTTCCTTGGTCTACCCACCAAATCCCTTCAAAGATTGCAATACATTCAAAACTCGGCAGCCAGGCTCCTTACACATACAAAACGATCTGCTCACATCACCCCCATTCTCCATCAACTCCACTGGCTACCAGTCCCGTCCCGGATTAAATACAAAGTACTACTACTCACCTTCAAAGCTCTCCATAACCTCGCTCCTCCATACATCTGTGACCTCCTGATTACATACACCCCCTCCCGTTCACTCCGATCCTCCGACCAAAACCTTCTTGTTATTCCCCGCACTAGACTTTCCACCGTGGGTGGTAGGTCTTTCAGTGCCCTGGCCCCAAAACTCTGGAACTCCCTCCCACAACCTCTTCGTAACTGTTCATCTCTTCCTTTCTTCAAAACGCATCTCAAGACATTTCTGTTTAATGATCACTTCTCCTCATACAATTTATAATCCATTTACTGTATGTTTTGTTGTATTACTGTTTGTATTACTAATTCTTATGTTTCCTATGTAATGTTAATCTGTTTATTTTGTTATTATGTTTGTTATTCTATTTCTATGTAAAGCGACCTTGGGTCTGAGAAAGGCGCTATATAAAATAAACTTATTATTATTATTATTATTAACTAATTAATTTTACTTTGTTGTAACAGCAGCTATGCTAATGATGTCTCTATTCGTTTCTATGTTTTGCCACAGGTTTACATCCCGTGGTAACTAGGATTTACACAAGCTCCAGTCTGGATCCAGAACACCTGAGAAGAGATGATGCTGACCCCTCAGAGGGCCCCAGATGATTCTAACCCCTTAATCAACAAACAGAACTAACAAATCTTGCTACAAGTGTGACTGCATCATATAATAATTGTTGTTAATAATATTCATCATCTGGCTGACTACGTCTTATATTATTTTTTCTGAAAAATCCTGTCATATGCACACAAACTGACAGTCACCACTTATAAGCTTCTACTAAATATTGCAGAAGCGTAATTTTCTGTAAAGTTGCTTTGTAATGATTTGTATCGTAAAAAGAGCTATACAAATACACTTGAATTGAATTTGCACAGCAGAAAGCAGCAATAATGTTATTAGTTTGGCATGTGATGGGGAAAAATAGTTTACACACAATAGCCTAAGCCACTTTGAAACATTTTTTATCAAGGCTGCAATTATATATTTATTGACCCAATTCTCACACTCTCACGCCACACCCCATATTCTCACGCAGACTCATGCAGCAGTGAGGGGAAAAAAATCCACTGTATAATCTCGCAAAGCAACACGCAGAGACCAGACAGACAGTGTAGTGAGTTATTTAGGACAATTGTGAGTAAGCTTGGGTATCGAGTATTTATTGGAACCGGGACTAACTTTGCGATATTCCCGGAATCATTCAAAAGTTTACATTTCGATTCCTAGTTTCGATTCATAGTCTACCGACCAGAAGAAGTAGAAACCACTAAACACCAACAAAGAAGCATCCTTTGGGAAGGAAGTGTTGGCATAAGTGACGTGACGTGACATTCAGCTAAGTATGGTGACCCATAATCAGAATACATGCTCTGCATCCAAAGTGCACACACACACACACACACACACTGTGTACAAACACCCAGAGCAGTGGGCAGCCATTTATGCTGCAGCGCCCGGGGAACTGCTGGGGGTTCAATGCCTTGCTCATGAGCACCTAAGTCGTGGTATTGCCGGCCCGAGATTCGAACCCACAACCCTAGGGTTAGGAGTCAAACTCTCTAACCACTAGGCCACGACTTCCCCGAAGCGAAGGCATAACCGAGCGAGTCGAACATGGATCGCATGCGTCGGCGGTCCAAAGTTTGGCTTCACTTTCCTAAAAATACTTTGACGCGCTGCTCTGACCTTCTTCCGCAGAAAACATGCAGAAAATGTGGTCGGAATTGCGGAATCCAATCATAAAAACGAAATGTCACGGAATTTGCCAAATTTTTAATGAATTAAAGCTCCAATATGGAGGAATTTTGTAATAAAATTTCCAAAAATAACTTGCACAGTGTGATATATTTCCTCCAGTTGTGTACTTACAATATCTAAAAAATCTCCAAATATTTTTTATTTCAGAGAAATTCTGATTTTAAATAACTGGCCGTCCTGGAAAAGAAATGTCGCCTCTCAGTGATGCAATGTCCGCTCTATACATTGTTTCCGGTGTAGACCATGTGATGTTCCACCACACTGGAATATCATATGGTCAAATGCGGAAGTGGTGGTTATGTTGTAGCCACGCGTATGGTTTGGTTGTCAATGTTATGGATCACGATTACTCTTTGGCGAGTATTGAAGTGGCAGTAAAACGTAAGCGTCAATATTCGGATACAAGCAGACTGTGTGACAAACGGAGAGCTGCGCGAAAATCTTGGACTTGACAGAGACTCTGCTCTCGCGAGTGTATTGATAGACAGGTAAGCAAATCAATTATTTATTTTGTTATTGTACAAGTAACGTAATAGTTACAGTAAAGATGATTTTAATAGATATGAATTACACCACATGCCTGTACATTCTGTCACTGTAGCATTTTTTTATCAATAACGTTACCTGTGAGAAAATAACATAAAGTGGCAAATGGACTGTTTCAGTTTCAATAATAACACTTATAAACAAAGTTATATTGCTCTTTGTACTAAGGTAAGGATTTTTATCACGTGTGGTGACCGAGATTATGGCAGTACAATTAAATACAATCAGAAATGTGTTGTTAAAAATATATTTAGTTATATAAAAAATATATTTAGTTTATATTCAAAAAAAAATTAATTACCTCATCCGTGATCATGATTCGTTTATCCAATTTAGATACATTGCTATGGTGAAAACGCATTAAAAATGACATCTCCCATCGTCACCTGCTTCATAGCGTCATCAAGCTTCACCTTTGTTATTGTTGGAAATGCGCCCTCTTGTGGTCAATTACAAAAATCCCATATTGCAGCTTTAATCAAAAGTTGGTCATTGCCCTTACATGAAATTGCGTTATGGACTAATATCTGCAAATATTAAGCCGGAAAAGTCTATTTAAATATGAATCCTGCATGTTCTGTGTCTGTGTTAATGAATGGTGCAGAAGCGTGACTTCGTCTATTACACACACGGAAGCGCACGTGACGCTCGCGGTGATTTCAACTTCTATCGTCCCACTAAATAAGGACGTAAACACATCAGGAACACCTCCAGAACTGTTCTGAGAGTCACTTCATGAACATTTGACCGTTTGATTTGAATAAAACTAGCGTCATCACATACACAGAACTGTAAAGGTATTCATGTCAACCCTTCAAAATAAAAGTCTGGTTTAGTTTAAAGACAAGTATTTGCCATAAATGTTCAGAAGAATGTACATAGCCTACTACTACCATATTTTCCGGACTATAAGTCACACTTTTTTTCATATTTTGGCTGGTCCTGCGACTTATAGTCAGGTGCGACTTATTTATCAAGTTATTTGACATGAACTGAGAGAAATGAACCGAGAGAAATGAACCAAGAGAAATGAACCAATAGAAAACATTACCGTCTCCAGCCGCGAGAGGGCGCTCTATGCTGCTCAGTGCTCCTGTAGTCTACCACTGAAAACAACTGAAAACTGTTAACTGAAATATTAACTTAAAGACAACTGAGAAAGACTGAATGCAAATAAAATGCCCCCAAAAAGAAAATCCTATTCTGCAGATTACAAACTGCAGATAGTAAAATATGCAGCCGAGAACGGTAATCGAGCAGCAGAAAGAAAGTTTGGAGTGAGTGAGATACTTGTGAGGGACTGGCGTAAAACAGAGGTTACTCTAACCCAAATGAAGAAAACAAAAAAAGCTAACCGCGGGCTGAAAGCAAGATGGCCAGAGCTGGAGGAACGAGTCCACAGATGGGTGCTTGAACAACGCGCTGCCGGGAAAGGCTTGTCAACAGTGCAGTTGCGTCTCCACACCATGGTAGTAGCCAAGGAGATGAATATAAATGATTTTGCTGGTGGGCCTTCTTGGTGTTACCGCTTCATGCAACGCAACCACCTCTCTATCAGAGCACGGACAACATTGTGTCAGAAACTGCCAGCAGACTTCCAAGCTAAGGTCGACAGTTTCCGTGAGTTCGTTAAAAAGCAGGTTACTGAATACAACGTGTCACCAGACCATATTATCAACATGGACGAGGTCCCCCTCACGTTTGACATCCCCATGGGCCGAAGTGTCGCAGAGAAAGGGCAGAAAAGTGTGAATATAGTGACAACTGGTCATGAGAAATCACACTTCACAGTTGTGCTGGCATGTTGTGGAGATGGATCGAAATTGCCACCGATGGTCATTTTCAAACGGAAAACCATGCCCAAAGACGAATCTCCCCCCACAGTTGTCGTGGCCGTGAATGAGAAAGGGTGGATGAATCAAGAAATGATTAACCTTTGGCTTACAAAGTGCTACACTAAACGTCCTGATGGCTTCTTTAAAACACGCAAAGCCCTGCTTGTGATGGACAGTATGCGAGCGCACATAACGCCACAATTCAAAGATAAAATAAAAGCGTGCAACTCCATACCTGTCATCATCCCTGGAGGTTTAACCAAAATACTCCAGCCACTCGACATCTCGGTGAACCGGAGCTTTAAGGCAGTCTTGCGTCGCCTGGGGGAAGAGTGGATGGTGGATGGAGAGCACAGCTTCACGGCAACCGGGAGAATGCGCCATGCAACTTATCAGCAAGTCCTTTGATGGATCGACACAGCATGGGCTTCAGTGACAACCGAAACCATCCTGTCGGGATTCAGAAAGGCCGGAATAACTGGAACTGATGCGGAGTCTGACGACAGCCCCGCAGAAGAAGAAGAGATGGCGCTTCATCTTCCTCCGGAGTTGGCGGAGTTGTTCAGAAGCGACACAGAGGATGAAGAATTCAACGGATTCAGTGAAGTGGAATAAGATCGCGGGAGCTTTGTGAACTTGCTTAGTGTTACTGGTAACTGTTGGACTCGCTGGCTTGATATGTTAATTTTAGCCTATTCAGCCTTCCAGGTATGTTTTTATGCTATTATGTAGCTAACTGTTAATGTGCTATGTTAACATACATATTCAGCCTGTTGTTCTGTGTACTATTGTGTACCATTAGCTGAATAACTTGCCTTTCCAGATTACCAATATCTGTTCTTGGTCTTGGATTTTAAATAAATTAAGTTAATAGAGCCTGAGCTTGTGCGGGAGGTCGAGAGGTACCGACTAGAGATAGTCGGGCTCACCTCAACGCACAGCTTGGGCTCTGGAACCACACTTCTTGAGAGAGGCTGGACTCTCTACCACTCTGGAGTTGCCCATGGTGAGAGGCGGAGGGCTGGAGTGGGTTTGCTAATAGCCCCCCAGCTCAGCCGCCATGTGTTGGAGTTTACCCCGGTGAACGAGAGGGTCGCTTCCCTGCGCCTTCGAGTCAGGGATAGGTCTCTCACTGTCGTTTGTGCCTACGGGCCGAACGGCAGTGCGGACTACCCGGCCTTCTTGGAGTCTCTGGGAGGGGTGCTGGAAAGTGCTCCGACTGGAGACTCCGTCGTTCTACTGGGGGACTTCAACGCTCACGTGGGCAGTGACAGTGACACCTGGAGGGGCGTGATTGGGAGGAACGGCCCCCCTGACCTGAACCCGAGCGGTGTTCTGTTATTGGATTTCTGTGCTAACCACGGTTTGTCCATAACGAACACCATGTTCAAGCATAAGGGTGTCCATCAGTGCACGTGGCACCAGGACACCCTTGGCCGGAGGTCGATGATCGACTTTGTGGTCGTGTCATCAGACCTTCGGCCATATGTCTTGGACACTCGGGTGAAGAGAGGGGCGGAGCTGTCAACTGATCACCACCTGGTGGTGAGTTGGATCCGATGGCGGGGGAGGAAGCTGGACAGACTCGGCAGACCCAAACGTACTGTGAGGGTCTGTTGGGAACGTTTGGCCGAGCCCCCTGTCAGAGAGATCTTCAACTCCCACCTCCGGCAGAGCTTCGACCGGATCCCGAGGGAGTCTGGAGATATTGAGTCCGAGTGGACCATGTTCTCCACCTCCATTCTCGCTGTGGCTGCTCGGAGCTGTGGCCGTAAGGTCTCCGGTGCCTGTCGAGGCGGCAATCCCCGAACCCGGTGGTGGACACCGGAAGTAAGGGATGCTGTCAAGCTGAAGAAGGAGTCCTATCAGGCCTGGATGGCTTGTGGGACTCCGGAGGCAGCTGACAGGTACCGGCAGGCCAAGCGGACTGCAGCCCGGGTAGTCGTGGAGGCAAAAACTCGGGCCTGGGAGGAGTTCGGTGAGGCCATGGAGAAGGACTATCGGTTGGCCTCGAAGAGATTCTGGCAAACTGTTCGACGCCTCAGGAGGGGGAAGCAGTGCCCTACCAACACTGTTTACAGTAGAGATGGGCACCTGTTGACCTCAACTGGGGATATCGTCGGGCGGTGGAAGGAATACTTTGAGGATCTTCTCAATCCCACGACTTGTGTTCCGTTGAGGAAGCAGTGGCTGGGGACTCGGAGGAGCACTCGTCCATCACCCGGGCTGAAGTCATCGAGGTAGTTAAAAAGCTCCTCGGTGGCAAGGCACCGGGGGTGGACGAGATCCGCCCCGAGTACCTCAAGTCTCTGGATGTTGTGGGGCTGTCTTGGCTGGCACGCCTCTGCAACATCGCATGGCGGTTGGGGACAGTACCTCTGGACTGGCAGACCGGGGTGGTGGTCCCTCTTTTCAAGAAGGGGGACCGGAGAGTGTGTTCCAACTAAAGGGGGATCACACTTCTCAGCCTCCCTGGGAAAGTCTATGCCAGGGTACTGGAGAGGAGAATTCGGCCGATAGTGGAACCTCGGATCCAGGAGGAACAGTGTGGTTTTCGTCCCGGTCGTGGAACACTGGACCAGCTCTATACCCTTTCCAGGGTGCTGGAGGGTTCATGGGAGTTTGCCCAACCAGTCCACATGTGTTTTGTGGACTTGGAGAAGGCATTCGACCGTGTTCCTCGCGACATCCTGTGGAGGGTGCTCCGGGAGTATGGGGTCGGCGGCTCCCTACTTAGGGCTGTTCGGTCCCTGTACGACCGGAGCAAGAGCTTGGTTCGCATTGCCGGCAGTAAGTCAGACCTGTTCCCGGTGCATGTTGGACTCCGGCAGGGCTGCCCTTTGTCACCGGTTCTGTTCATAATTTTTATGGACAGAATTTCTAGGCGCAGCCAAGGGCTGGAGAGTGTCCGGTTTGGGGACCATACGATTTCGTCGCTGCTTTTTGCGGATGATGTTGTCGTGTTGGCATCCTCAGACCAGGACCTTCAGTGTGCATTGGGACGGTTTGCAGCCGAGTGTGAATCGGCTGGGATGAGAATCAGCACCTCCAAGTCCGAGGCCATGGTTCTCAGTCGGAAAAGGGTGGATTGCCCACTTCAGGTTGGTGGAGAGTTCCTGCCTCAAGTGGAGGAGTTCAGGTATCTTGGAGTCTTGTTCACGAGTGAGGGAAGGATGGAACGTGAGATTGACAGACGGATCGGTGCAGCTTCTGCAGTAATGCGGTCGCTGTACCGGTCTGTCGTGGTGAAGAAGGAGCTGAGCTGTAAGGCAAAGCTCTCGATTTACCGGTCAATCTACGTTCAGTTAATCAGAGGTCAGAGGTAATGGTGCTTCATATAACATTATCCAGAGAAACCAATGTTAATGATAAATCCCCTGTTATGTTTGTACTGGCTACTGTATACAGGCCACCAGGTCACCATACAGACTTTATTAAAGAGTTTGGTGATTTTACATCCGAGTTAGTTCTGGCTGCAGATAAAGTCTTAATAGTTGGTGATTTTAATATCCATGTCGATAATGAAAAAGATGCATTGGGATCAGCATTTATAGACATTCTGAACTCTATTGGTGTTAGACAACACGTTTCAGGACCTACTCATTGTCGAAATCATACTCTAGATTTAATACTGTCACATGGAATTGATGTTGATAGTGTTGAAATTATTCAGCCAAGTGATGATATCTCAGATCATTATTTAGTTCTGTGTAAACTTCATATAGCCAAAATTTTAAATTCTACTTCTTGTTACAAGTATCGAAGAACCATCACTTCTACCACAAAAGACTGCTTTTTAAGTTATCTTCCTGATGTATCCGAATTCCTTAGCATATCCAAATCCTCAGAACAACTTGATGATGTAACAGAAACTATGGACTCTCTCTTTTATAGCACTTTAAATACAGTTGCTCCTTTACGCTTAAGAAAGGTTAAGGAAAACAGTTTGACACCATGGTATAATGAGCATACTCGCACCCTAAAGAGAGCAGCCCGAAAAATGGAGCGCAGCTGGAGGAAAACAAAACTAGAGGTATTTCGTATTGCTTGGCGGGAAAGTAGCATATCCTACAGAAAAGCATTAAAAACTGCTAGATCTGATTACTTTTCTTCTCTTTTAGAAGAAAACAAACATAACCCCAGGTATTTATTCAATACAGTGGCTAAATTAACGAAAAATAAAGCCTCAACAAGTGTTGACATTTCCCAACACCACAGCAGTAATGACTTTATGAACTACTTTACTTCTAAAATCGATACTATTAGAGATAAAATTGCAACCATTCAGCCGTCAGCTACAGTATCAAAGTCAGTGCACTATAGACCCCCTGAGGAACAGTTCCACTCATTCTCTACTATAGGAGAGGAAGAATTGTATAAACTTGTTAAATCATCTAAACTTACAACATGTATGTTAGACCCTATACCATCTAAGCTCTTAAAAGAGGTGCTTCCAGAAGTCATAGGTCCTCTTCTGACTATTATTAATTCCTCATTGTCATTAGGATATGTCCCCAAAACCTTCAAACTGGCTGTTATTAAGCCTCTCATAAAAAAGCCACAACTTGACCCCAGAGAACTAGTTAATTATAGACCAATCTCGAATCTCCCTTTTCTGTCCAAGATACTAGAAAAGGTGGTATCCTCACAATTATATTCCTTCTTAGAGAAAAATGGTATATGTGAGGATTTCCAGTCAGGATTTAGACCGTATCATAGTACTGAAACTGCTCTCCTTAGAGTTACAAATGATCTGCTCTTATCATCTGATCGTGGGTGTATCTCTCTATTAGTTTTATTGGATCTTAGTGCTGCGTTTGACACAATTGACCACAACATTCTTTTGCATAGACTTGAACACTTTGTTGGCATCAGTGGAAGTGCATTAGCATGGTTTAAATCGTACTTATATGACCGCCATCAGTTCGTAGCAGTGAATGAAGATGTATCATATCGATCACAAGTGCAGTATGGAGTACCTCAAGGCTCAGTTCTAGGGCCGCTTCTCTTCACGCTTTATATGTTACCCTTGGGAGATATCATCAGGAAACATGGTGTTAGCTTTCACTGTTATGCTGATGATACGCAGCTCTATATTTCCTCGCAGCCCGGTGAAACACACCAATTTGAAAAACTAATGGAATGCATAGTCGATATAAAAAATTGGATGACGAGTAATTTCTTACTGCTAAATTCAGAAAAAACAGAGGTGTTAATCATAGGGCCTAAAAACTCTACTTGTAATAACCTAGAACACTGTCTAAGACTTGATGGTTGCTCTGTCAATTCTTCGTTATCAGTTAGGAACCTAGGTGTGCTACTTGATCGCAATCTTTCCTTAGAAAGCCACGTTTCTAGCATTTGTAAAACTGCATTTTTCCATCTCAAAAATATATCTAGATTACGGCCTATGCTCTCAATGTCAAATGCAGAAATGTTAATCCATGCATTTATGACTTCAAGGTTAGACTATTGTAATGCTTTATTGGGTGGTTGTTCTGCACGCTTGGTAAACAAACTACAGCTAGTCCAAAATGCAGCAGCAAGAGTTCTTACTAGAACCAGGAAGTATGACCATATTAGCCCGGTCCTGTCCACACTGCACTGGCTCCCTATCAAACATCGTATAGATTTTAAAATATTGCTTATTACTTATAAAGCCCTGAATGGTTTAGCACCTCAGTATTTGAATGAGCTCCTTTTACATTATACTCCTCTACGTCCGCTACGTTCTCAAAACTCAGGCAATTTGATAATACCTAGAATATCAAAATCAACTGCGGGCGGCAGATCCTTTTCCTATTTGGCGCCTAAACTCTGGAATAACCTACCTAACATTGTTCGGGAGGCAGACACACTCTTGCAGTTTAAATCTAGATTAAAGACCCATCTCTTTAACCTGGCATACACATAACATACCAATATGCTTTTAATATCCAAATCCGTTAAAGGATTTTTAGGCTGCATTAATTAGGTAAACTGGAACCGGAACACTTCACATAACACCGTACTTTCTACATCATTAGAAGAATGGCATCTACGCTAATATTTGTCTGTTTCTCTCTTGTTCCGAGGTCACCGTGGCCACCAGATCCAGTCTGTGTCCAGATCAGAGGGTCACTGCAGTCACCCGGATCCAGTACGTATCCAGACCAGATGGTGGATCAGCACCTAGAAAGGACCTCTACTGCCCTGAAAGACAGCGGAGACCAGGACAACTAGAGCCCCAGATACAGATCCCCTGTAAAGACCTTGTCTCAGAGGAGCACCAGGACAAGACCACAGGAAACAGATGATTCTTCTGCACAATCTGACTTTGCTGCAGCCTGGAATTGAACTACTGGTTTCGTCTGGTCAGAGGAGAACTGGCCCCCCAACTGAGCCTGGTTTCTCCCAAGGTTTTTTTCTCCATTCTGTCACCGATGGAGTTTCGGTTCCTTGCCGCTGTCGCCTCTGGCTTGCTTAGTTGGGGTCACTTCATCTACAGCGATATCGTTGACTTGATTGCAAATAAAAACAGACACTATTTCAACTGAACAGAGATGACATCACTGAATTCAATGATGAACTGCCTTTAACTATCATTTTGCATTATTGAGACACTGTTTTCCAAATGAATGTTGTTCAGTGCTTTGGCGCAATGTATTTTGTTTAAAGCACTATATAAATAAAGGTGATTGATTGATTGATTGATAGGTATCAATGCAACCTACAAATGAGAGACCGTTTACTTTGGTTTCTTGGGTTGTCACTTTTGTGAAAAAAAATCCTGTTTGATTTGAGTGACAAGTGTTCATTGAATCGATTGTAAAATGGATTTTGCATGTCTAAACGGCCGTAGTATTGATCTTTATCAGTGGCGCACAAGATGCGATGACGATGTATGTGGCATTGCATTATAAGGTTATGTTAGCCTATCCAGTTGAAGCCACTACAAAAACATCAATGTGGAGAAGATCTTGTTTACATCAAAACTGAAACAAAGCCGTGCACACAGAATGCATATTTCGCGCATTTTCTAGAGGGACACCGTTGGACTCACGTCTCGCACAAGAGAGTTTCATGTTTAGAAAGACATCTAAAAATGTATTTAATTTAATTTTCTACAAATATCTCAAGACTTTATGTAGGGTTTTTGTTCCCCATCACACTGCATCTCATGTTTTTAAATGAAAAAAAAAAAAAATTCTGTGTGACTGGTTTTCCGCCCTTTTTATTTAACAATGCATGCATACATGTATGAAAGGCTCCTAGAGAAATTAGGTCTTTTATTGAAGGGACTCTTATTTTGATAATTGTAGACTGTATTTCGACGTACATCCAGTAGGAGGCATTATTGTACTGGTTTGCTGCCTGATGACTGCTTGTATTATTACTGAGAGAACGGCAGCTGTGCTCAAGTTTTCCTCAGCTGCGCACCGAAGTTTTTCCTGCCTGTTATTTTGGATGTTTGTCGGCGTTTGGTGTTTCAAAGTGTTAGTTCATGACCATAAAGTAAGTTCTCTTCAGTTTACATATGTTTTAAATGCGTTTTGAAGTGTATTATTTAACATTATAGTTTACACAGGCATGTATGGGCATGTAACGATTCACGTGTGATCGTCGATAGATAAACAAGATATGATGTGCAATTTCTACTAAATACAGCTTTTGATGTTACAGTTTACATAGTAATTGGTTATGTCTTGATACTGTGTAAGGATTAACCAGTATTGCTACGTTTTTGATTATGTTATTTGAGAATTGATAAACGGTTTAATGGACCTGGATTTATTAATATATTAAGACTGAAACCATTTTGTGGGACCAGATCAATAGTTATATTGTCTTTAATTGCATCCTCTGCATATTGAAAACTACAGCTGTTATTTAGATTATAATGAAAATGCTGTTATTCTTGATTAAGAAGTGTCTGATTTATTTGTAAACCTGTTTTACTTATACTGTTATGTTTTGTTATTTTTAGACTCATTTTGAATACACTTTGGAAAGAAGCTACAGTCTCCTCATTCATTGTGTCCTGACCGACACACCAGGAGTGTATACTGCTGATAATTCAAACCCAAGCCTAGCAGTCTCTTTCCTCTCCAACAACTGGTCCTTCGAGCCGGATGCAGTGTTCATTCCGGGTACCATGGAATCTGATGAGGAGATCGTTGGAACATCCAGATCAAAACGCCAAACACGTCCACCAGTACGTCTCCATGACTTCGAAGTGCAGTATGTAGGTGGCAGAGCTGTAACGGAACCTGCTATTTCACCCCACTGGGAGGTACCAGCCCCTTTGACACCTCTCCAGTCATCATGGCACAATCCTAATTACCTCTGTGATGATGCTGCGCTTCCCACAGGCCCTCGGTTGAGATCACCAAGCTTCAGTTCTGCAGAGCATAGTGAAAACCTACCTCAGTCATTCATGTCAGCCCAGCAGCCCAGATACCCTATGCCTGAGTACTATAATGAGCTACAAGCCATTCGCAGAGAGAATGCACAGCTGCTGCAGACACACCAAGCCTTTCGTGATGACATGATGGAGTTGAAAGCAGTTAGTACTGAGTTCAAAGAACTAGTTAAAGTTGCTCAAGCCTTGAGAGCAGAGCTCAGTCCAAGTAAAAGCCATGATAGTCCTCCAGTGCGATCAGATCCCAAATTGCCATCCCGTCCTTCCTGCCACGTTGACCAGACAGAGCAGGCCACACCAGCTGAGGATAAAGAATGGCCTGAGCTTCCACCCTGGCCTGAGCCCGAATTAGAACTGAGAAGGGGCATGGAGACTTTAAAGTTATCAAAACCCAGTACAGCTACATACCAACGAGAGGTACCGAGGTACTCGAAGGCCTCCAAGTCTCAATCTTCCCAATCATATCTGCCTTCTCAGTATTATTCTCAAAGTACAGATGTGCTACCTCCGCCACCAACCCCTGAAGACCTCAGAGAGTTGTTATCCTCAACTGCACAGTCCTTATATCGGAAACCTTCACAGGTTCAAATCCCAGTTTCTTCTCCTCGATATGGAGCCATGCCAGCTCAGCCAAGTCATCCAACACCTGCAGTTAAAGTAGAGTCCAATATACCACATTTTTCCCACACCTCAGGGTCAGAGTATGTCTATAGAGGGCCTACCCCTACCATCCCCAAGTTCAGCCGGCCAGATCCAAGCGAGTTCGCCAGACTTCGAATTGCCTTAGAGAATTTGCTTCCTCCAGATGGGACTGAACTCTTTAAGTATCAAATACTGGTGGACCATTTAAAGTTGGATGAAGCTAAGCTGATTGCGGATGCCTTTCTGAACTCGCCTACCCCATTTACTGACACCATGGTGGCCCTCCATGAGAAGTTTGGTCAGCCCCACCAACTAGCATTGAGGAAAATTGCCAGTGTTTTAGAAGCTCCTGATGTAAGGCGTGGGGATACTGTTGCATTTCAAAAGTTTGCTCTGCAGGTACAGTCGTTGGTGGGTTTGTTGAAAACTTTAGGACCTGAAGGTGACATTGAATTGAATTGTGGGTCACATGTGGCACGCCTTGTGAGTAAACTTCCTACTGAGCAACGAGCTGAGTTCCGCCGTCACATGTTCCGGCAACCTGGAACTGTACCTACTCTGCACGACCTTTCAAACTGGCTCCGCTATGAAGCTTGGTGTCATGACTTTGATGTTGAAATTGTCTCACGAGGAGTCCAAGACCGTCAGACTTTCCGACCTGTACAGAGTAAAAGGACTGTAGCCGTTCTTCATGGAGTTGGAGAGGCTCATAATTTAACTTCCCTATCACCTCAGAAGGGTACTACTCAAAGGACCAAGTCAAGTGAAATGAAACGGTTTTGCCCATTCTGTGATAGCACAGAGCATTATTTGAGTCAATGCAAAGCATTCGCTAAACTTACCACTGATCAGGCCAAAGACTGGATTCGAGAAAATAATCGTTGTTGGCGCTGTGCCAGGACTCACCACGCTGCTCAGTGTGACCTGAAGAAGCCCTGCAACCTATGTCAAGGCAAACATCTTCGACCTCTGCACAATGTAAACGTTAGATCTTCCAAAGAGGATACAGTTAGTAGTGAGAAAACCTGCCTTACCAATTCCTCTCCAGACAGATTTTACCTGGACAAACCAGTGGTTGGGAACCGTGTAATGCTGAAGGTAGTACCTATCCATGTTCATTATGAAGACCGCACTTTAGATACATTTGCACTTCTGGATGATGGCTCTGAGAGGACCATCTTGCTCCTTACTGCTGCCAAAGCCCTCGGTATACAGGGTACACCTGAAGATCTCTCCTTGCACACTGTTCGACAAGACATTGAAGTTCTTTGTGGGTCATCTATCTCCTTTCAAGTATCCTCAACCCACAAGCCTCAAATTCTTTACAAAATCGAACATGCCTTCACTGCTGATCGCCTCAATTTGTCACGACAGTCTTATCCTGTGGATCAGCTGCAGAAGAAGTATCACCACTTACATGGTCTTCCCATCCTGCAAATTAAAGATGTTCAGCCTCTACTTCTGATTGGGTCAGATCAGCCCCATCTCATTACCCCAATTGAACCTGTCAGATTAGGTTCTCCAGGTGGACCTGCTGCTGTCCTCACACTCCTGGGATGGACCCTCCAGGGCCCTGCATCATTCATGGGGCGGCCTGCATCCTCCCAACAATGCCTGCTGACATCAGTCCTTCCACCTCAAGATGAGCTCTTTAAGAATGTCCAAAGGCTCTGGCAGATGGAAACTGTTCCACACAGAGATGAGAAAGAGGTGACTCGGTCTAAACAAGATCAGGAAGCTTTAAAGTTACTCGAAACCAAGACCATCCGCACCGAAGTCAATGGCATTCTTCGACTTGCAACACCCTTGTTACGGCAGAAAGATATGCCTATGTTGCATGCCCCTAAGGAATCAGTCATGCCTAACCTGCGCAGTATTGAGAAACGTTTGTTGAAGGATACGGTGAAAGCAGAGATCTACAGAGCTGAGATGGAGAAGCTCAAGCAGACAGGAGCTGTCCAGGAAGTAAATAAAGAAACAACAGACTCAGAGGAATGTTGGTATATACCTCACCACATTGTCAGTCATAACGGGAAATCTCGTGTGGTTTTCAACTGTTCCCACCAATATCATGGGCAGAGTCTCAATCAGTATCTGCTGCCTGGCCCTACACTTGGCGCATCATTGCTAGGTGTGCTCATCAGATTTAGGGAGCATTCAGTCGCAGTAAGTGGTGACATCAAGGCGATGTTCCATCAGGTCCGCCTCCTTCCCGAAGATCGTCCCCTACTGCGTTTCCTGTGGCGTGATCTGAAAGTGGGAGAACCACCTAAAGTTTTCGAATGGCAGGTGTTACCATTTGGCACTGCATGCAGTCCGTGCTGTGCCACTTATGCTCTGCAGCGCCATGTGACCGAGCACAGTGTGGCTGATGAATCCATCAGGTTCTCAGTAGAGAAATGTTTTTATGTGGACAATTGCCTTCAGAGTCTGAGCACCCCTGAAGCGGCGAGGTGTCTGGTTGATGGATTGAGAGAGATGCTTTCTACAGCTGGATTTGAGATACGACAGTGGGCCAGCAATGTTCCCGGAGTTCTGAGTCATTTACCCACAGAAGCTCAAGCTGAGAGCTTGGAACTTTGGTTAGCTCAAGACAAGACCGACATATCAGAATCAACCTTAGGTCTACACTGGAACTGGCAGACTGATAAACTGTCATTCAAGAGCCGACCTGTCGTGTATAAGACTCCCACCCTCAGGAACATCTACAAGGTCCTAGCCACTCAATATGACCCTCTCGGACTTCTTTTGCCGTACACTACTCGAGCCAAGGTCATCATTAGGCAGCTATGGAATAAGCAGCGGGGTTGGGATGATCCAAACTTACCTCCTGAACTCTTGCAGTCATGGCACGTCTGGGAGAATGAACTCCAGTACCTACCAAACATAACCCTCCCTAGGACTTATGTCCCTCTTGAGGTGGAGAAGGATGGTGCCATACATGAAGTTCACATCTTTTCAGATGCCTCAGAACAGGCATATGGAGCTGTGGCATACATGAGGACCACTGACAAAAGAGGCCAAGTGTACCTGTCTTTCATGGTAGCTCGATCCCGAGTAGCACCCAAACGTTCTCATTCCATTCCTCGATTGGAACTTTGTGGAGCTCTTGTGGCTGCTCAGTTAGCCAGATTGCTTCAGAGGGAACTGACCTTGCAAATTGAGACCACGGTGTTGTGGACAGACTCCTCCACTGTCCTTACCTGGCTGAACTCGGAATCATGCCATTACAAAGTTTTTGTTGGCAATAGAGTTGCCGAAATCCAGGAGCTAACAGGGAATTGTTCTTGGCGCTATGTGGATTCTGCTAGCAATCCTGCCGATGACCTCACCAGAGGCAGACCACTGAATGTTCTTTCAGGGATAAATAGATGGTCTCAAGGACCTCCCTTTTTACTCCAAGATCCAGCCACCTGGCCAGTAATGCCAGGAACAGACCTGACAGATGACCCCACAGAGCTACGGAAGTCTGCCTTTTGCGGTACCGCTGCAGTACCACCCCGATCCAGTGTACCGGATGCTTGGAACTATCACACCTGGCAAGAACTCCTGGATGCCACTGCTAAGGAAATTCAGGTAAACTCTACCTCTGATTCCTTTCCCGATGCAAATGATTATAATCAAGCGGAGATCCTTATTCTCAAGCGAGTACAGCAGGAGTCTTTTCCCAATGACTATCAACATTTGGAGAAAGGAAGCCAGTGTCTGCTGACAGTAATCTTCTTACCTTAGCTCCTGAACTGGACAGATTTAGTGGTTTAATCAGAGTGGGAGGTCGATTGAGGAGAGCTGAGTCAATAGAAAAATGTACCTTACACCCCATTGTATTGGACGCTCATTATCCAGTCACCCGTCTACTGATTAAGCATTATGATTGCAAGTTACATCACCCAGGAGCTGAGCGTGTGTTTGCCGAAATCCGACGCCATTATTGGATTCTTCGTGGTCGTGAAGCCATTCGTCGGCACCAGCATGGGTGTCCAGAATGTCAGCGTTGGAGGGCACAGCCAACTATTCTAAAATGGCAGACTTGCCTTCTGCCCGTCTCCGTCTCCACAAACCTGCCTTTTACTCATGTGGTGTAGACTGCTTTGGGCCAATGCTTATTAAAATTGGGAGACGCACAGAGAAATGCTGGGGGATAATCTTTAAGTGTCTAACTACTAGAGCGGTGCACTTGGACCTCCTCAGTACCATGAATACTGATTCCTTCCTGATGGCCTTTAGGCGGTTTGTTGCACGAAGGGGAACACCAATGGAACTGTGGTCAGACAGGGGAACAAATTTCAAAGGGGGTGAAAGAGAACTGAGAGAAGCCTTCGCTGAAATGGCTCCTGACTTACAGAAACAGCTTGCTCGACAGAGGATACAATTTCATTTCAATCCTCCAGCAGCCCCACATTTCGGAGGAGTGTGGGAGAGAGAGGTACGATCGGTAAAGTCAGCCCTTTATACTACTGTGGGAGCTCAGTCTGTTCCGGAAGAAGTCCTGCTGACAGTTCTCCTAGAGGTAGAATCTATTCTTAACTCAAAGCCTTTAGGGTACGTGTCTTCGGATGTTGCCGACATTGACCCAGTGACCCCAAACAGTTTGCTCATGGGGCGGCCAGATGGTTCCTTGCCACAGGTAATCTACCCGGAGTCTGAATTGTTAAGTCGCAGACGCTGGAGGCATTCGCAAGTCCTGGCGGATAACTTCTGGTCCAGGTTTATCCGAAACTACCTCCCAGGCCTCCAGACACGGCAAAAGTGGCAGTCCTCACCCCCAGATCTAACAGAGAAAACGGTTGTTATGATTGTAGATCCACAGATGCCTAGGGCCCTCTGGCCTGTTGGACATGTCATCAGGACGCACCGCAGTTCGGATAGACATGTCAGGTCTGCTGATGTGGATATAAAGGGGCAAGTCTACAACCAGACCCGTAGCACGGTTGGTGATCCTTCCAGCTCTGCCAGATAACGAAACCCATCCTACCAACTCATCCTAAGTTAAGTCGCCTTTTAGT
The DNA here is from genome assembly GCF_003368295.1 of Carassius auratus. Classification (NCBI taxonomy): domain Eukaryota; kingdom Metazoa; phylum Chordata; class Actinopteri; order Cypriniformes; family Cyprinidae; genus Carassius; species Carassius auratus. The sequence continues at coordinate 95,846 of NW_020527830.1, forward strand.
AGGAGCAAAGTTGCACAGCACCTTTGGGGGCGGCTGTATGAAAGGCTCCTAGAGAAATTAGGTCTTTTATTGAAGGGACTCTTATTTTGATAATTGTAAGACTGTATTTCGACGTACACCCAGTAGGAGGCATTATTGTACTGGTTTGCTGCCTGATGACTGCTTGTATTATTACTGAGAGAACGGCAGCTGTGCTCAAGTTTTCCTCAGCTGCGCACCGAAGTTTTCCTGCCTGTTATTTTGGATGTTTGTCGGCGTTTGGTGTTTCAAAGTGTTAGTTCATGACCATAAAGTAAGTTCTCTTCAGTTTACATATGTTTTAAATGCGTTTTGAAGTGTATTATTTAACATTATAGTTTACACAGGCATGTATGGGCATGTAACGATTCACGTGTGATCGTCGATAGATAAACCAGATATGATGTGCAATTTCTACTAAATACAGCTTTTGATGTTACAGTTTACATAGTAATTGGTTATGTCTTGATACTGTGTAAGGATTAACCAATATTGCTACGTTTTTGATGTTATTTTAGAATTGATAAACGGTTTAATGGACTTGGATTTATTAATATATTAAGACTGAAAACATTTTGTGGGACCAGATCAATAGTTATATTGTCTTTAATTGCATTCTCTGCATATTGAAAACTACAGCTGTTTATTTAGATTATAATGAAAATGCTGTTATTCTTGATTAAGAAGTGTCTGATTTATTTGTAAACCTGTTTTACTTATACTGTTATGTTTTGTTATTTTTAGACTAATTTTGTATACACTTTGGAAAGAAGATCCAGTCTCCTCATTCATTGTGTCCTGACCAAACACACCAGGAGTGTATACTGCTGATAATTAGAACCCAAGCCTAGCAGTCTCTTTCCTCTCCAACAACCTGCGAACATACAGGGACGGAAACTCAGCTGCAGCATACAGTGTACAATGGTGAACACGATTTCCACAGCCAGTCATAAACGTAAAGCTTTTTTAAAAGACGGTCCGATGCATTCATAAAAGGAGATCTCCGTAATCCAATAAAGGTAAAAAAGTTGCAGAAATCAAACGTTTCCTTTTATAAACAGAGAAACGTGATTTATTTCTGAAAAGAAAAACTGAGCTTTAGCTTCAGTTTACGTACAACATGTTCAATATGCTGTTTAAAGGACAAATTTTCATCAATAACAAAGCCTAAATACTTATAAGAAGAGACCATTTGGATTTCTTTTCCATCAGCTGTTTTTATTTTAGGAAGCTGAGAGGGTAGCTGATTTCTGTTTGAGAAAACCATAGCTTTAGATTTGTCCGCATTTAACACTAGTGTCAGCTGATTTAGATGAGACTGAACAGCATCAGTTTTATATAAGAGACTTCTATAATAGGCCTATCCATTATACATGATAGTAGGCCTACCCATAATAGTTTGAATTATTTTTGTTTTTTCTTTCTTTTTATTTCTACTGAACAACCTCCTGGTCCCCATTGGGAAAACGTTCTGCCTAGGCTATTTCATTATATTTTATCCAATGTAAAATACTGATTATTCCATTTGTCAAAATTTTAAAGATGTCAGGGAAGAGGCAAAGGAGCATTCTTTCATGCTTTGCTCTAAAAGATCAGCTCCCTAAAAAGGTGGCTAGGTCAGAGGAGGAGACTGTGGATAAGAGAGTGGAGGAGGCAGTTAGGGAACCAGTAGAGGATGGGTCCATGAAAGAGACTGTGGAGGACACCATAGAGGAAACAGTGGAGAGCCCACTGGAAACAGGGAGAAAGAGAGGGTTAAGTGGAGCAGCCACCTATAGGTGTTCCTTTAAGAAGGAGTGGTCAACCCAATGGCCGTTCATCACAATGGGAACCACCAGCTCTTTTTACTGGTGCTCAGTCTGCAGACAAGAGAGCTCCTGTGCCCATCAAGGTGTGAGGGACATCAAACCAAGGAACAGGCTCTAAAATCAGTTAGCAGTGTTGCACAGTTCTACACACCAGGAACTTCTGTTGGAGGCATGAGTGTACAAGAGGCCAAGGTACATAGCAAAGGAAAACCAAAAGGCTGTTGGCAATGTTTGATAAATTGCATTTTCCTTTAAAATTGTAGGTTATATTACACTGAACACTTATCTAATGCTTTGAGTTATTTAATTAATTTGTTTCTGTTGCAGACCAGGAGGGCTGAGGTGAAGGTTGCCGTTGCAATGGTGCAGCACAATGTTCCAATTGCCGATGCTGAACATTTCAGCCCCTTGTACAAATAATGTTTTGGAGACTCCCCCACGGTTCATAGCTTTCAGAGAGCAAGCACCAAAACAACGTGCATCATAAATGAAGCAGTGGCACCTCATATTAAGAAGGAACTGGTGATGAAGATGAGAGAGAATCCCTTCACACTTGTCACAGATGGCTCAAATGATACTGGTATGAGTTTAACAACTACCAGTTATTTGTATTTTTTATCCATTTCTACATGCACACTCATACAATTTTTGAACAACATGTTGGTTTAGTTATGCACTTTATTGTTACAGGTCTAGAGAAGATGAATCCCCTCACAGTACGAATATTTGACAGCAACAAAGTTGTGCACAGATTCTTTGATATGTGCACCACAAGTGAGCGGTACTGTGGAACTGCTGAAGTTATTTATAAAAAAATCAATGACACCCTGTAGGAAAGCAACATCCCTTGGAGAAACTGTGTAGGTCTCTCTATTGACAGTGCTCCTGTAAATACAGGTGCCACAATTTAATTGCAGCCAGAATGCTGAGGGAAAATGGCAGCATTTACATACATGGATGCCCCAGTCATATTATGCACAACACTGCCAAACAGGCAGGGCAGAGGTTTTTGGAAGTACATAAAAAATGTACACTTTATATTACCAATCTGTTAAGTCCAATGTCAAGTAAAACAGTTTGCTGATAGTGTTGTATTAATTATTGGAATTCATGTATTTCAGATATCCGGTTTTGATCCTGAAGATCTGGCAGTGGATGTTGGGTATTGGTTTAAGGGAAGCACCAATCGTAAAGGTTACCTGGCAGGTTTGTGGTTCAACCAGCTCTACTTTTATACAACAAAATGCAGACTTTTTTTTAATATTGATGTTATATATATAGCTTTAGGTGGTGTTGGCGCAGTGGATAAGACACATGCCATTGGCGTCAGGAAGCAGACAGACTGGCTAAAACAGCCTTGTGCTAGCTGCCTCCCGTCACAGAGGTCAGTTAATTCTCAGCACATAGAGACTCTTTCACCTAGATATCACACTATAGAGACTGTGTCTGTTGCCCGAACTAGAAAATACAAAAAACGTCCAAACCAAGTTAAGGCTAATAAAAAACAAATGCAATATGGATAAACAAATGATAAAGCTTGGCCTATTGAATATCAGATCCATTTCTACGAAAACACTTTTTGTAAATAATATGATAACTGATCATAATATAGATGTGCTCTGTTTGACAGAAGCTTGGCTAAAACCTGATTATTACATTATTTTAAATGAGTCCACCCCCCAAGATTACTGTTATAAACACGAGCCGCGTCTAAAAGGCAAAGGGGGAGGAGTTGCTTCAATTTATAACAACGTTTTCAGGATTTCTCAGAGGGCAGGCTTCAAGTATAACTCGTTTGAAGTAATGGTGCTACATATAACATTATCCAGAGAAACCAATGTTAATGATAAATCCCCTGTTATGTTTGTACTGGCTAATGTATACAGGCCACCAGGGCACCATGAAGACTTTATTAAAGAGTTTGGTGATTTTTACATCCAAGTTAGTTCTGGCTGCAGATAAAGTTTTAATAGTTGGTGATTTTAATATCCATGTCGATAATGAAAAAGATGCATTGGGATCAGCATTTATAGACATTCTGAACTCTATTGGTGTTAGACAACATGTTTCAGGACCTACTCATTGTCGAAATCATACTCTAGATTTAATACTGTCACATGGAATTGATGTTGATAGTGTTGAAATTATTCAGCCAAGTGATGATATCTCAGATCATTATTTAGTTCTGTGCAAACTTCATATAGCCAAAATTGTAAATTCTACTTCTTGTTACAAGTATCGAAGAACCATCACTTCTACCACAAAAGACTGCTTTTTAAGTTATCTTCCTGATGTATCCAAATTCCTTAACATATTCAAAACCTCAGAACAACTTGATGATGTAACAGAAACTATGGACTCTCTCTTTTCTAGCACTTTAAATACAGTTGCTCCTTTACGCTCAAGGAAGGTTAAGGAAAACAGTTTGACACCATGGTATAATGAGCATACTCGCACCCTAAAGAGAGCAGCCCGAAAAATGGAGGGCAGCTGGAGGAAAACAAAACTAGAGGTATTTCGTATTGCTTGGCGGGAAAGTAGCATATCCTACAGTAAAGCATTAAAAACTGCCAGATCCGATTACTTTTCTTTTCTTTTAGAAGAAAACAAACATAACCCCAGGTATTTATTCAATACAGTGGCTAAATTAACTAAAAATAAAGCCTCAACAAGTGTTGACATTTCCCAACACCACAACAGTAATGACTTTATGAACTACTTTACTTCTAAAATCAATACTGTAATAATATTGCGTTCGTAATCATCGGGAAGAAGGAGGCGGGAACCGGCGCACAATCAAAAGACACTTTAATATTCGAAAATAAACAAAACAGCGCGTCAGCCCCTCACGGCGACTGACCCGCACAAATAAAAGCCAAAACATAAAATAATGTTCCAGGCCTGGTCCTCTCTCGTCCTTCACGGTCGTCGCTCCAGTTTTATATCCTTCCATCTCCTACGTGGGACTCGATACTGGCGGTGGGGTGCAGGTGCAGCTCATCTTCAATCACTACACCTGGCCTCACTCCTCGTTCCCACGCCTCTCGGCCCCGCCCCACTCGCCACATACCCCCATCCCCACTAGCAGGCCGGGGGGTACACTCGAGACTGTGCTCTACTCCCCCCCCCCCCCACCTTCCCTCCGGGGGGGACCGCTCACGGGGACCTGCAGGAACCTGGGGGTAGGACAGACAGGGTGAGAGAAAAGGAGATTGAAGGAGGAGCGACAAGGACGAGAGAGGGGAGGGAAATTCCGGTTCCCAGACGCACTGCTGTTCCGCCCTCCACCAGCTGGGTGATCTCCTCCGCGGTGCCTGGCGGTGGCACTGGACGGCCCTCGGCGGATGGCACGACACTCCTCCGCCGCCCGATGGACGGCGACATCTCCTCCGATTTTGGGCAGCGGCAGGAGTCCCCCGTTCCCTGCCCCTCCGGACTCAATCGTGGAGGCAGCAGGCTCCGGCCCCCTGGCGAACGGCGCTGACTCCTCCGCTCCCTCACAGACGGCAGCCGCCCCTCCATATCGTGGGCGGCCGGCAGCGAGCTCACCCGTTCCCGGCAACTCGCTCCAGCCCACCGCCTCGAGCGTCCATGGCGGCACATACTTCGCCTGCTCGAGGGCACCGCAGATTCACCACAGCGGCGAGGGATCTTCAGCAGCGCGTCCCTCCTTCTCCCGGGCTTCGGCACCACTGTAACGATAAAAACTCCATACTCATCGGGAAGGAGGAGGCAGGAACCGGCGCACAATCAAAATACTTTAATAATTCAAAAAATAAATACAAAACGGCGTGTCAGCCCCTCACGGCGACTGACGCGCACAAATAAAAAGCAAACACATAAAATAATGTCCCAGGCCTGGTCCTCTCTCGTCCTTCACGGTCGTCGCTCCAGTTTTATATCCTTCCATCTCCCACGTGGGACTCGATACTGGCAGTGGGGCGCAGGTGCAGCTCATCTTCAATCACTACACCTGGCCTCACTCCTCGTTCCCACACCTCTCGGCCCCGCCCCACTCGCCACAAATACTATTAGAGATAAAATTGCAACCATTCAGCCGTCAGCTACAGTATCACATCAGATAGTGCACTATAGACCCCCTGAGGAACAGTTCCACTCATTCTCTACTATAGGAGAGGAAGAATTGTATTAACTTGTTAAATCATCTAAACCAGCAACATGTTTGTTAGACCCTATACCATCTAAGCTCCTAAAAGAGGTGCTTCCAGAAGTCATAGGTCCTCTTCTGACTATTATTAGTTCCTCATTGTCATTAGGATATGTCCCCAAAACCTTCAAACTGGCTGTTATTAAGCCTCTCATAAAAAAAAAACCACAACTTGACCCCAAAGAGCTTGTTAATTATAGACCAATCTCGAATCTCCCTTTTCTGTCCAAGATACTAGAAAAGGTGTCATCCTCACAATTATATTCCTTCTTAGAGAAAAATGGTATATGTGAGGATTTCCAGTCAGGATTTAGACCATATCATAGTACTGAGACTGCTCTCCTTAGAGTTACAAATGATCTGCTTTTATCATCTGATCATGGGTGTATCTCTCTATTAGTTTTATTGGATCTTAGTGCAGTGTTTGACACAATTGACCACAGCATTCTTTTGCATAGACTTGAACACTTTGTTGGCATCAGTGGAAGTGCATTAGCATGGTTTAAATCGTACTTATATGACCGCCATCAGTTCGTAGCAGTGAATGAAGATGTATCATATCGATCACAAGTGCAGTATGGAGTACCTCAAGGCTCAGTACTAGGGCCGCTACTCTTCACGCTTTATATGTTACCCTTGGGAGATATCATCAGGAAACATGGTGTTAGCTTTCACTGTTATGCTGATGATACTCAGCTCTATATTTCCTCGCAGCCCGGTGAAACACACCAATTTGAAAAACTAATGGAATGCATAGTCGATATAAAAAATTGGATGACGAGTAATTTCTTACTGCTAAATTCAGAAAAAACAGAGGTGTTAATTATAGGGCCTAAAAAAACTTGCTTGTAATAACCTAGAACACTGTCTAAGACTTGATGTTTGCTCTGTCAATTCTTCGTCATCAGTTAGGAACCTAGGTGTGCTACTTGATCGCAGTCCTCACTTAGAAAGCCACGTTTCTAGCATTTGTAAAACTGCATTTTTCCATCTCAAAAATATATCTAAATTACGGCCTATGCTCTCAATGTCAAATGCAGAAATGTTAATCCATGCATTTATGACCTCAAGGTTAGACTATTGTAATGCTTTATTGGGAGGTTGTTCTGCACGCTTGGTAAACAAACTACAGCTAGTCCAAAATGCAGCAGCAAGAGTTCTTACTAGAACCAGGAAGTATGACCATATTAGCCCGGTCCTGTCATAGCTGCACTGGCTCCCTATCAAACATCGTATAGATTTTAAAATATTGCTTATTACTTATAAAGCCCTGAATGGTTCAGCACCTCAGTATTTGAATGAGCTCCTTTTACATTATACTCCTCTACGTCAGCTACGTTCTCAAAACTCAGGCAATTTGATAATACCTAGAATATCAAAATCAAGTGCGTGCAGCAGATCCTTTTCCTATTTGGCGCCTAAACTCTGTAATAACCTACCTAACATTGTTCGGGAGGCAGACACACTCTTGCAGTTTAAATCTAGATTAAAGACCCATCTCTTTAACCTGGCATACACATAACATACTAATATGCTTTTAATATCCAAATCCGTTAAAGGATTTTTAGGCTGCATTAATTAGGTAAACTGGAACCAGAAACACTTCACATAACACCCTATATACTTGCTACATCATTAGAAGAATGGCATCTACGCTAATATTAGTCTGTTTCTCTCTTATTCCGAGGTCACCGTAGCCACCAGATCCAGTCTGTATCCAGATCAGAGGGTCACTGCAGTCCCCCGGATCCAGTACGTATCCAGACCAGATGGTGGATCAGCACCTAGAAAGGACCTCTACTGCCCAGAACGACAGCGGAGACCAGGACAACTAGAGCCCCAGATACAGATCCCCTGTAAAGACCTTGTCTCAGAGGACCACCAGGACAAGACCACAGGAAACAGATGATTCTTCTGCACAATCTGACTTTGCTGCAGCCTGGAATTGAACTACTGGTTTCGTCTGGTCAGAGGAGAACTGACCCCCAACTGAACCTGGTTTCTCCCAAGGTTTTTTTCTCCATTCTGTCACCGATGGAGTTTCGGTTCCTTGCCGCTGTCGCCTCTGGCTTGCTTAGTTGGGGTCACTTCATCTACAGCGATATCAATGACTTGATTGCAAGTAAATGCACAGACACTATTTAACTGAACAGAGATGACATCACTGAATTCAATGATGAACTGCCTTTAACTATCATTTTGCATTATTGAGACACTGTTTTCCAAATGAATGTTGTTCAGTTGCTTTGACGCAATGTGTTTTGTTTAAAGCACTATATAAATAAAGGTGATTTTGATTTGAGAGACCTGGGTTTGAATCCACTGTGAGACACCAATGTGTCCTTGAGCAAGACACTTAACCCCTAGTTGCTCATTGGCTGATATGTCCTTTTTCAAGTAATACATGTAAATCATTTATGAACAACAATTTTGCAGATGAAAAAGTTCATCATGAAACTGTTTGCGAGGTTCATGAAGCCGTTAGCACTACAGGGCCGACAAGTCCATGACATCCTCTACATGGACCCACTAAACCAACTGCCAGGTAAAACTTCCAAGTCTCACATAAGGAGATAGACCTGTACTTTTTGGGAATATTGTTACCGGGCAAGTTGGGTGATATCTCTGATGTTATGGAAAAGGCATAAAATGTGTGTAGGCATACAATGTCTATGTAGTCTATGGGTAAAATACTGTAGCATGCTTACATAGAGGAATACCTTCAACCACTTGCACTTATTGGGCATATCTTGCATGAATATATGTGCACTTAGTTTTTTTTCTAGTTTTCAGTTAAAGTGCTGATTGCCAGGTAAAATTCCTGTGTGTCTACCTGATGCATTTGGTGAATAAAAAGTTATTTTTAATCTGATATACTGTTTAAACTACCTGGACATAACTTGCTTGATCTCTTTTTGTTCTCTGTCTGTCAGGAGAAAAACTAAATATATGCTTGCTATGCCAGACCATGTTAACTGGCCAAACATTTTTTTTTTATTTTTTTTTTTTGACATTTAGTAATTACAACTGCAGTCAGGGGGTACAAAAAGTAAAGCAAATAAACAGACATAAAAATACATGTGCAAATTCAGAAAAGATTTAAAGGCTAAAGATGTGAAAATGCTTACAGATTGAAACGCATTTTGCAGCTTTCTTATTTTTCAGCCCCACTATTGTATTCAGGTATTGCAAAATTTCTGCTTTTAAAATAAAAAAAAAGGCTTATTTCCTCCAAATTTACATTTATGAATACTAAACTTAGCTAACAGAAGAAGCAGATTAATTAAATAATATTCCTCATGGTAAGATTTGTCATAAGAGAAAAAACCAAATAATACATTTTTAAAGCACAGTTGAAAGCTGGACATGATATGAGCCTTAATAAAGGAACAGAAATCTGACCAAAATCAAACTGAATGAGGACAACTCCAAAATAAATGATAAAATGTTTCATCATGTAGATCACAAAATGTACACAATGTATCAATTTCACAATTAAATCTGTTCACAAGGAAATAATTACATGGGTAAATTTTATAAATAAGTTTAAGCGAGATTTCTTTGATTTTATTAGTAATTAAGTATTTATGTGGGAGTTTCCAGATTTTAAACCATAACAAATTATCGGCATATCCATTCCAGAATGATATAATAGCAGGTCTGGAGACAATATCCCTTTGAAACAAAGCCCGTATACAACGGTTATTATTTTTAATACAGGAATTAGAGAAACAGATCCGTCCTATTTCAGTATCAGCAGGATCCAACGAGCATGGAGAGAGCAGAGGACAGGTATTTTTAAGAAGAATTTTAAGACCAGAGGGGATAGCACCCATAACCACAGCAAAATCCCTAGGAGTAACTGGAATATTATATTTAGAAAGAAATTCAGAGTAGGTCAACATAAGACCCTTCATGGTTATAAAGTTGCCTGACAAAAATTATAAATTATTATTCAAAAGAAATAAAGATTTAGATTTATATAGAATGTGCTTATTATTCTAGATGAAACACCTGTTAGGAGAGAAGTTGTGTTTATAGATTAAATTCCAGAAAAGAAGCTTCTGTTTGTGAAAATTAGATAGTTTTAAAGGAAGTTTGGTAATACTGTAGTCACAAAGTAAAAGGAATTGAAGTCCACCAACTTGTGAAAAGATAAATTGAGGAATAATATTCCAGATAGATGTTGGTTTTTTAAGGAATTGCTTAATCCAGTTAAGTTTGAAGGTGTGATTAAGGGTGGTAAAATCTAAGAAATTCAGGCCTCCATTTTCAGTTGAGTTCATAACCACAGATTTTTTTATATAGTGGGTTTTATTTTTCCATAAGAAGTTAAATAGCATTTTATCAATAATTTTACAAGTATTATCGCTAACTGCTTGGGATAGCGCTGCATACGTAAGTCTCGATATGCCCTCTGCCTTTGTGATCAGTACTCTCCCCCTCAAGGATAGGTCTCTTAGTAACCACTGATTTAACTTTTTCTTTGTTTTGTCAATGACTGGTGAAAAATTAAGTTTACATCGTTCCTCTTCATTCTTTACGATCTTAATGCCTAAATATGTGATTTCATCTTTAATGGGAATATTACAAATTGACAGAAGATTACTGTTTTTAAGAGACATTAATTCACACTTATTTAAATTCAAGTAAAGCCCTGAAGCTTTAGAGAACGTGTGGATAATATTAAGGGCTAAAGGTATTTTCCCTGCATCTTTTAAAAAAATGGTAGTGTCGTCTGCTAATTGGCTTATGATAATTTCTCTGCCAACTGCAGTGATTCCTCTTAAAGGGCTCTGTTTAACATGGTCTGCAAGAAGATTAAATCTGGGTGAGGTGCCATTACGCAGCTTGATTGAACAATTTGCATCATAATATAAAGTTTTAATGGAGTTAATAAAGAACCAAAACCAAATTTGTTTAGGGACGAATATATGAAATGATGTTCAATAGTATCGAAGGCCTTATGGAAGTCTAAAAAAAGAATGAAACTCTCATCTGGATATAGATGTGGGTAATCAATGAGGTCCAGTACCAAGCTAATGTTATTTGAAATGTGTCTATTACGCATAAAACCTGACTGTGTGTCATCGATAATGGAATCCAGGGTTGTCTTAATTCTAGAAGCTAATATAGAGGCTGAAATTTTATAATCATTATTAAGTAAGGAAATTGGTCTCCAATTGTCTAACATTAAAGTGTCTTTTTTGGGTTTGGGAATTAAGATAATTAGGCCTTGTGTCAGGGTAGGCGGGAGCTTACCATACTCAATAGATTGTAAGAAGAGTTTTAAAAGGAAAGGAGCAAGTTCTTCTGAGAAGGTTTTATAGAATTCAGAGTTTAAACCATCTATACCAGGGGATTTATTCAGCTTGAGTTCTTTAATAGCTTGAAGGACTTCATTTAAACATATAGGACTATCACAATGTTCTTTGTGAGCTTCACTTATAGTTTTCGAATTAGTAAGACTATCTATAAAAACAGAGGAATTATCCTCATTAAATCTTGAATTGTAGAGGGTGCTAAAACAGGTTGAACAATAATCTGCAACGTCCTTTGAATCACTTGTTATTGTACCATTAATATTCAGTTGCACAATTGTATTTGTTTTTGCATGGATTTTTTCTAAATTAAAGAAAAATGCTGAATTCTGTTCACCTTTTTCCAACCATCTCTGTCTAGATCTAATGAAGGCACCCTCTGCCCTCCTTTTATAAATATCATCTAATTGGCTTTGAAGTGTGAATAATTCAAGATATTCATTATCCGACAAGTTTGGTGATTTATGAGTAAAAGACATAATTTTAGAAATTATCATCTCCTCTTCCAACTTTCTAGCTTTAGACACTAAACTACCAAATTTTTCTAAGAAATTTACAAGCTTCAAATTTAAACAACTCCCAATTAGTGCAATAGTTATTACTAATCTGAGCTATATTCCAATATTGTGCAATCAAACTACAAATGGTCATCTTAACAAATTCATGTTCCAATAATGACTTATTGAGCTTCCAATAAGAGTTATGGTAGTTAGAGGGAAGAGAAGAAAGTAATGAAATGTTAACAGATACTAACTGGCCAAACATGCCCAGAGTTCTTTGCGTTCTGATGACGTTGCCGCCCAGTTGGTCACGTCTTAGCGATCTCTATTGACGGTAGCTAACATTAGCAGATAAGCCCGCACTTTTTGATATTCAAACAGGCGGCCTATTGTCTGAACCAACTCAAACAGTGATTAAAATGCTGAAGCTTAATTTTCAGTTTAAAGAGGCAGATACACACACACACACACACACACACACACACACACACGAGACCAAAATTACAAAAATGCAAACTTAATAATGTACAGCTAGAAGCTAGCGCTAAACCATTATCCACAAGTGAACATGTTAAAGTTGTCCTAATATCAACCAACGCTTTACAATCATTAATATACAAGATGATTTAGAAACCAATGCTGTGAATGTCGCAATATATCAAAACTTACTCAAAAGAGGGTTCAGCGCAAATTCTCCGCTGATGCACGCCATGGGCCCGCTCAGGAATCAGGATCATCCGCTGTTTGATGGCGCTGCCCGCGGAACTGTCCCTCTGGGCAGCACCAAAAAGACTGACACTTTTTGTCACGCGGGTTTGGCGACTTGAAGGCGGATCCAAAACATTTTATTCAGATCAGGACTCCGAATCGCGTTTCGCGAATCATTTGATCGGGGCTTCGGAGTTCGCAAAACATTTGATTCAGATCGGGACTCCGAATCGCGTTTCGCGAATCATTTGATCGGGGCTTCGGAGTTCGCAAAACATTTGATTCAGATCGGGACTCCGAATCGTGTTTCGCAAATCATTTGAGATCAGGTCTTTCGAGCGGATTTGCAAAACATTTGATTCTATCATGTAGGCTACTAGATCAAGTTTTAATAAAGAGAAAAGAGGTATAGAGACACATTTTTGTAAATAGCCTGTTAGTAGTCCCACAGTCCATCAGTAACTGTATAATTTAGTAAGGGAAAATTAAAACAAAATAGGATGAGTTTCAATTTTAATTTTATTTATGTAGCAATGATCATCTTAACCTCTGTGCAGTCTTCAGAGTATTTCAGGACCCCAAATTAAATTCTAATTCTAATACTGCATCATACAAGCGTCTATTTGAGTTGAATATTTTGATATTCATGTAAGGAAACGAAATCATAATTTGATAAGTTTTCATTTACATTTATTCATTTAGCAGACGCTATTATCCAAAGCGACTTACAAATGAGGATAAAAAAACTACACAACAAAAAGAGCAACAAAAAGAGCAACAAAAAGTTTATAAGTGAGAATAAACAATAAGCATGCAAAATGAAGGCAGATATTGTATGATATGTTAAGAAATAATATAAACTTAAATTATAAAAGAAATTGCCTAAATATTTGACTCAAAAAGTCCAGATGATTCAAGCTGTTGGTGACTGTGAGTGTAACAGCAGCAGCAGAGATTATTAACCGTAAATGAAAACATTTAAAACCCTGATTCCTCGATTTAAAAAAATAAATAAAAATGTAGCAAAACGTTACATTCAGATGATATGTAGAACTCTCTGTGATTATCAGTGTCAGACTGTGTGTGTTGTTTTGTCCGGGGCTCGTGGGACAGGCGTACTACTCTGTCTGTGACATCATCATCCTGGGGAGGGACTTTAAGATTCAGATCATCCCAGGAGCCAAACACGGGAACATCCAGGTGGACTGTTCACTGCAAGACGGACAGGAGACACACACACACACACACACACACACACACACACACACGCAGGGCTCTCAAGTTTTGAAATGAGTTTAGAGTGAGATTTTGGCGGCAGCAGGGGTTTGATGGGGACAGGTGTCTAATCTCATAAATGACATATATTCTTACAAATAAAATAATATTTATTTAATTCAACATTTATTTATGTGTGTGTGTGAGAGAGAGAGAGAGAGAGAGAGAGAGAGAGATAATGGTCAGTGTTGTTTATTGTAGGTGTTGGTAGCTGGTTTTGAGGCCTTCAGCACAGGGGTTGGTGGCTCCCATTTGAAGCACTGTGGTTCCAGGCCAGCCATTTTTACTGTCATGATGGATGACAGGGTTCCATCAAGTGCTAAACTGTTCCTGGTTTTGGTCTTGTTTAATCCCACCATGGAGAAAAACCTTTCAGCGTCGGCATTTGAATGAGGGAGCACTAACACCAATGAAGCTATTTTAGAAAGCCCCCCAAACAGGCTCAAACCGGTCACCTTTGAAAAAAGGAACCAAGAGCCTCTATTACTCAAATGCTTTGCTTTTATGATTTCAGTTGTATGTCATGTGATGCCAAATATTTCTTACTTTGCACTTGATTGAGGACATCCTCCCCCAAAACTCCTCAACATTAAAGGTGGTGGGATCTTGTGGCATGGGAATATCCATGAGTTGATATTCCAAGAACTTGTCCTTGTACTGTTCCTCTGGCCCACTGAAAGGAAGTAGTTCCTGAAATCTGAAAAAGAGCACCATGTGTAAAGAATGGATTAAGTATTTGTTTTGTGACCATGGTCCAAATTAAACTTAAAGTATTTAATATGTTAAAATCTTGGAAAATGTGAAACCCTTGCCTGTCTACAAAGTATAGGGCATCTTCCACCCCACACTGCGTCCTCTGCTGCACATCAAGGAATTGAGCGTGCTTCAGCAGGGCCTCCTTCAGGGAGAGTTTTTTGATCCAATACTCCACAGCCCTGACCAGAAATGCTGCCTGCTGGAATAGATGCACCTCTTGAGGTGTGATGTCTCCAGCCTCAAGCAGCCTGTTGAGGGTAGCTCTGGTGGTGATACGGTTCTGGCATGAAAATAATGAAAAATTTGCGTGAAAAACAGAATATAATCCTACAAAATGCAGCGGGCTAAAGAAAACATTGTCGGACCATAACGCCTAAAACTAAATCCTAATGCAAAGATGAGATATGATGAGAAAATAAAGAGAATCAAAGGACTCGATCCTTACAGAGCGACTGATCAACACACTCCAGACCAAAAGAAGGGCATGTGAAAAGGCTGTGTTGTGGTGCTTTTGCAAACAGCCTGAAGAACTTGATGACATGTTTGCTTGCGATAATCAGAACTGTCCTATACAGTGGTTCCATTTAGACTGTGTGGGACTCAGCAGCACCAGCCAGAGAAGAGTCATGTGTCTGTGACTGATCACCCACAACCTACCTCATACATTTTCAGTTTCTCATCATTTCTATGGACTCTTTATAAATGTAAATGTTTTAATCTAAATGTATTTACATGTTAAATATGTAAAGAAACTGAAATTAAGTTGGTTGTTACTACAATTTAAGTTATGTAATTGGCTTTGCAACCAAAAAACACTGATTTCGCTCAATTATTCCTTAATACAGATAAAGGAGGCAGAATTTCATTCAATCTTTTTGTATTTTATTTACCGACATGGCTAAAAAAAATACATGTGAGAAGAGACATTACAAAATCTTTTGGAAAACAAAAAAAAAAAAAACATTTACATATTAGATGTGAGCATGGTTTATAATTCTAACATGACGCCTTCACAACAATACTTCGACACATATTGGTCAAAGCACAGCACACAACCACAATTTTATCCAGCAAAGTCTTCAGCTCAGTCTCATGACCGGTGTTCTGTCGATTTGTCCTACCTCGTCAGATTTTCCTACGGTAGCGCAAAATTTTAGCTATATCTATCGATATATCCTACCTCATCGAAAAATACTAATGCGTACTACTGCTTCGCTCCTGTGACTATATACGTAAAGTAACTTTATCGAAGATTCTTATTAGGCAATGGTATAGGCTATTTAGAGTGCCAAGAACATCATCAGATTGTCCTACCACTATAAAATAAACACGTAGGATGATTTTACAGCGCAAAATACCTCATTAACCAGCATTTTTTTCAACCACTTACCAATCGTTTGTTGGACTACTGGAGTCCATGCTTTGTCTGCTACTTCTAACCTACTTACCTGCCTGCTGCCTGCCTTGCTCTGCTTATCTGCCCTGTTTATCTATCGGCTGGAATCCCGTCTCATCCACCTCAAAAAAGGTACAATTTAAGTTTCTCTGTGTTGGATAGCTTGTCAAAGAAGCTAAGCAATACGTCCCAGCTAAGAGTGGTCCGCCAATACAGTAGATGATGCTGATGTCACTAGCAGGTGTGTAGATGATGCTGATGTCACTAGCAGGTGAGGAGGAGCATGATGTCACTAGCAGGTGTGTAGATGATGCTGATGTCACTAGCAGGTGAGTAAATTATGCTAATGTCACTAGCAGGTGTGTAGATGATGCTGATGTCACTAGCAGGTCTGTAGACGATGCTGATGTCACTAGCAGGTGTGTAGACGATGCTGATGTCATTAGCAGGTGTGTAGATGATGCTGATGTCACTAGCAGGTGTGTAGACGATGCTGATGTCACTAGCAGGTGTGCAGATGATGCTGATGTCATTAGCAGGTGAGTAGGCGATGCTGATGTCACTAGCAGGTGTGTAGACGATGCAGATGTCACTAGCAGGTGAGGAAGAGCATGATGTCACTAGCAGGTTTGTAGACGATGCTGATGTCACTAGCAGGTGTGTAGACGATGCTGATGTCACTAGCAGGTGTGTAGATGATGCCGATGTCACTGGCAGGTGTGTAGACGATGCCGATGTCACTGGCAGGTGTGTAGACGATGCTGATGTCACTGGCAGGTGAGTAGACGATGCTGATGTCACTAGCAGGTGAGTAGACGATGCTGATGTCACTGGCAGGTGAGTAGATGATGCTGATGTCACTAGCAGGTGTGTAGACGATGCCGATGTCACTGGCAGGTGTGTAGACGATGCCGATGTCACTGGCAGGTGTGTAGACGATGCCGATGTCACTGGCAGGTGAGTAGATGATACTGATGTCACTAGCAGGTGTGTAGATGATGCTGATGTCACTAGCAGGTGTGTAGATGATGCTTGATGTCACTGGCAGGTGTGTAGATGATGTTTGATGTCACTGGCAGGTGCGTAGATGATCCTGATGTCACTGGCAGGTGTGTAGATGATCCCGATGTCACTGGCAGGTGTGTGGATGATGCTGATGTCACTAGTAGCAGGTGAGTAGATGATGCTGATGTCACTAGCAGGTGAGTAGATGATGCTGATGTCACTAGCAGGTGTGTACTCCTGCTCACTCACGCCAAAGAACTCCCCGCTCAAGCTCGCCGTCTCTGCAAGATTAACGATGGCAGTTTGCACACACAGCTACTAGAATATTTACATCTGTCAGACAGGTTGCTGATGTGGTCAAGCTTCGTTTGAGTCTGCGCGTCAGAAAGGGAAGTGCTAAAAATAGCTAAAAATGGGCTTCACTTGTCTCAATTGAGTTCCAATGGGGTCGCTGTGTCTATTTCCTTTACTGTCTATGCTCCGAACTCACGAACGGACTCGAATGTTTCTCGATCCCCAAACTGACTCAAATGATTCGCGAATCCGCTCCAAACTCCCGAACGGACTCAAATGATTTGCGCTCCGAACTCCCGAACTGACTCAAATGATTCACATTCCAAGTATAATTTCAATATTATTTATCATTTTTATTTATGTAAAGGTAAATATAAAAATGAATTTGTAAAGATTCATTCTGTAATGTCTATTCAATGCTTTTCTCATTTATCACAATAATAGTGATGTGTATTCTCAGTCCAAATTGATTGCATATCATCTAATTAATGAATTTCTGTTAATAACCCTGATCTGTGCTTCAGGTGCGTTTCGTGAAGCCGGTGTATATGGGACAGTCTCTGCAGACGGAGATGTGGAAGGAAGGGAACAAGATTCACATCCAGTGCAAGGTGACGAAGCGCTCGGTGTGTGTGTGTGTGTTTAGTCCTTTAGTGTGTGTTCAGCGCTGATCTGTTCTGGCTCTAGGTGAAGGAGAGCGGAGACGTGGTGCTGTCTAGAGCGTATATAGATCTGCAGACGGATGTGTGTCAGCGCAGGGGCTCCGCAGGTCTGCACACACACACACACACACACACACACATCTGAGACCAGACTCCGAGCACAGCGTGATGATGCGGATCGTTCACAGAGCCTCGGCCTGCAGAGCGACCTGGTGTTCTCTGAGATCGAACGCAGGATCAGAGACGACGGTCAGGAGCTGGTGAAGAAGGTCAACGCTGTGTTCGGATGGAGATCAGCAAAGACAACAGAACCATCCGAGAGTGGAGTGAGCCAGACTCTGCAGATTATCATTCATTCTCTTAACACAAGCAAAGATATCTGCTAAAGGGGTGAGGAATATAATTAACTATTAAGAGAATATATTTTTCTTACCACATTTGCAGATATTTTTGCAACAAAATAGTTTTTTTCTGTCCTATCACACAGTCACATGTGTTTTATGATGCACATTTAAGTGTTTCTATTGTCGTTTATGTGCACGTTTTCTTACCAGATAAGAAATGTATCCTACTTTGTTGAATGGATACGTTTTTTTATGCACATTTTTAGAATTTGTATTAGTTTCCATCAGGTGTTTTTTATTTTATTTATTTTTATGTGATATCCCAAAATGTGCATAAAAATTGGTGGATGGAAACATAGTAAGACTGCAAACAATCCTCTTACTCGTGTTTGTGTCTTGTGTTCTAGTATAACTATCTGAACATTCATCAAGATGCATTTACTGTACGAGTAACAATTTAAAATGATTTTTTTTTTTAATGATCAAAATGTTGTTAGTTTTGGCTTAAAACGAGCAGAAATATCTGCCAATGGGGGAAGAAAAATAATCTTGTTTAGCCTTTGAATTCTGATTTTTTTTTTTACATCATTGGTAAATATTTGTGCATGTTTTAAGCAAAAACTTAGGGGTTTTTTTTAAAGTTATTTAACTTGTACAGTAAATTCATCCTGATTCAAGAATGTTTAGATATTTATATTAATGCTGTCAAACGGTTAATCACATTCAAAATAAGTTTTTGTTTACATATATGTGCGTTTACAGTGTATATTTGTTATGCATATATAAATACACACACATGCATGTATATATTTAAGAAAAAATTTGTTTATATTCTATTTATAAATAATATGAATATATGTATATATGCATGTAAATATTTTAAAATATATACAGGCATGTGTGTGTATTTGTATATTTATTATGCATATATACAGTACACACACACACACACACATATATAAACAAAAACTATTATTTTGGAAGCGATTAATCGTTTGAAAGCATTAATATATACCAGAAAATAAGACCGAAATACTAAGGAAGAAAATCTCTGAAAATCTCTGCATTAATCACTTAATCCTTTGATTCTGATTCATTCAGACATTTCTAATAATGTTCATACAAATGCTAATACTGCACTGATGTTTATAATAAAATGACATAATCATTCATAAAAAAAACTTTTTTAAACCAAGCAAAGAAATAATGGATGTTGCATTAAATAACTTAATTTCTCATTACATACAGTCAAGTATATTAAAGATCTCTTCATACTCGATATAAAATTAGATTCATTATATTCATTATTAGATTCGTATATATTCAGATTTGAAAGGTTAAAGGGCAGAGAGCATGATCACTATACCGCAGATTCCTCACTGCTTTACATCAGCAATAATCTGGAGAAGACAAAATGATAACACTCTGTATTCCAGTGCTAATATATGAACATCACGAAACAAAGACATTTGCAGGAGATGCATAATGACCTCAGATATTAATTTTTATTATCTACTCAATATATTTATTTTTTGATTTTTATTGGTTAATGCTTAAAACGGGGAAAACAATTGTGCCAAAGGTGAAAACTATTGTTTTTCTGAGCCGCTGACAGATATTTGTTCTTGTTTTAAACATGAACTCATTTATATTTCAGTAAATGCTTCTCGATTTAAGGATGTTCAGATATTTGAGCTGGAAAACAAGAGGAAGAGCATCATTCTCTGCGGTGGTACTGAAATGGTTCAGGTCATACTTAGAAGGGAGAGGCTATTATGTGAGTCTAGGAGAGCATAAGTCTAAATGGATGTCCATGTCATGCGGAGTCCCACAAGGCTCAATTCTTGCACCGCTCTTGTTTAGCCTGTATATGCTTCCACTGAGTCAAATAATGAGAGAGAACCAAATTGCCTATCACAGCTATGCTTATGATACCCAGATTTACCTAGCCTTATCTCCAAATGACTACAGCCCCATTTACTCCCTCTGCCAATGCATTGATGAAATTAATAGTTGGATGTGCCAGAACTATCTTCAGTTAAATTAGGAAAAAACTGAAGTCATTGCCTTTGGAAACAAAGATGAAGATTTCAAAGTGAATGCATACCTTGACTATAGGGGTCAAACAATTAAAAATCAAGTCAGGAATCTTGGTGTGATTCTGGAGACAGACCTTAGTTTCAGTAGCCATGTCAAAGCAGTAATCTAAATCAGCATAGTATCATTTAAAAAACATGGCAAGAATCAGATGTTTTGTTTCCAGTCGAGACTTGGAGAAACTTGTTCATGCCTTTATCACCAGCAGGGTGGACTATTGTAACGGGCTCCTCACTGGCCTTCCCAAAAAGACCATTAGACAGCTGCAGCTCATCCAGAACGCTGGTGCCAGGATTCTGACTAGAACCAGAAAATCTGAGCATATCACACCAGTCCTTAGGTCCTTACACTGGCTTCCAGTTACATTTAGGATTGATTTTAAAATACTTTTACTCGTATATAAGTCACTAAATGACCTAGGACCAAAATATATTGCAGATATGTTCACTGAATATAAACCTAATAGAGCACTCAGATCACTAGGATCGAGTCAGTTAGAAATACCAAGGGTTCACACAAAACAAGGGGAGTCCGCCTTTAGTTACTATGCCGCCCTCAGTTGGAATCAGCTTCCAGAAGAGATCAGATGTGCTAAAACACTAGTCACATTTAAATCTAGACTCAAAAACCATTTGTTTAGCTGTGCATTTATTGAATGAGCACTGTGCAATGTCTGAACTGATTGCACTATATTTTCACTTTTTATATATATATATATATATAAAATCATTTTCTAACTGTTTTTAAATTGATTTTAAGTAAAAGTTTTAATCATTTTAAAAGTTTTAATATTGCTTTTTATTTTTTTGTCATTTTTCTTCATGATTATTTTACTTTCTTTGATGTAAAGCACTTTGAATTACCATTGTGTACGAAATGTGCTATATAAATAAACTTGCCTTGCCTTGCCTTGAAGAAGAACACCATGACCTTCATCAAATTAAAATCTCTCGTGTTTGTGTCCGAGTAGAACGGTGGCAGGTAAAAGAAAAGAGTAAAAAATAAACCCTGGACAATTTTCCCAAAACATACGTCTGCAGGAGCCTCTTATAAATATGCTTTATCTTTATCACAGTACCATTTCATCAAGCCTTGTGTTCAACTCAATATTTATACTGAAAATAAAAGCAGCTGTGATCTCATTCTAGTTAGGGCTCTGAAATCAAGTGACAGCTGATTGTTGATTCACAAATATCTTCACACACACAGTGCTTCATATTCAAACACAGTTTAGATTAACACTCATATAACTGTATGGTCTGTGTGAGAGGAATCAAATCCTGCGATCGTTTACTCTTACTCAGCCTGAACAAATGTTTTTTTTTTCTGCTGAACACCAAAGATGTTTTTTTGAGAGCGAACAGTTGACGGCACCGATTGACTTCTATGCTACAGGAAGAAATACTATGGAAGTGAATGGGTACCATCAACCATTTGGTGTTTAAAGCATCATCTTTTTAGCATTCAACAGAAGACAGAAACTTATAAAAATATATATATTTTTATTTATTTGTAAAATAAGCACACACAGTTAAACTTTTATTCATAACTAGTAATTCCCAAAGCAACCAACTATGTGTCATTGTTGTTAACTAAGACTGAAACTACTAAAAACTGTTTTCTGTAATTGAAATAAAGCTAAAGTAATATGATATAGATAAATCGTGTAAGCTACTACTAAATATTGTAGAAACTTAATTTTCTGTAAAGTTGCTTTGCAATGATTTGTAAAATAAAAAGCACTACAAATTAAATGAAAACAGTGCTAAAATTAAAGTAGTAACTTTTTACAAAAAAAGTTGAAATGCTAAAATTATTAAAACTGACATAAACATAAATAATAATAAAAATTAATAAAACTAATTCCTAAACATCAAACTGCAACCATGAGGCTAAAAGATATGCTACGGGTCACTCTGAGCCCCGGACAAAACAACACACACAGTTTTAAATGTTTTCATTTACGGTCAATAATCACTGCTGCTGCTGTTACACTCACAGTCATGAACAGCTTGAATCATCTGGACTTTTTGAGTCAAATATTTTGCCAATTTTTTTTAGCATTTTTATTTTATATTATTTCTTAACATATCAGACTATATTTGCCTTCATTTTGCATGCATCTGTTTTATTCTCGCTTATAAAATTTTTGTTGCTCTTGTTGTGTCGTTTTTTTTATCCTCATTTGTATGTCGCTTTGAATAAAAGCGTCTGCTAAATGAATAAATGT
Source organism: Carassius auratus (assembly GCF_003368295.1). Taxonomy (NCBI): domain Eukaryota; kingdom Metazoa; phylum Chordata; class Actinopteri; order Cypriniformes; family Cyprinidae; genus Carassius; species Carassius auratus. The sequence goes on from NW_020527830.1 coordinate 118,428, forward strand.
AAATGTAAACTTATCAAGTTATGGCTTTGTTTCCTTAAATGAATATCGAAATATTCAACTCAAATAAACACTTGTATGATGCAGTATTAGAATTAGAATTTAATTTTGGGGTCCTTAAATAGCCTAAACACTGTACAGAGGTTAAGATGACCATTGCTACATAAATAAAATTTACATTTAAACTCATCCTATTTTGTTTTAATTTTCCCTTACTAAATTATACAGTTACTGGTGGACTGTGTGATTACTAACAGGCTATTAACAAAAATGTGTCTCTATGCCTCTTTTCTCTTTATTAAAACTTGATCGAGTAGCCTACGTGACAGAATCAAATGTTTTGCAAATCCGCTGGAAAGACCTGATCTCAAATGATTCGCAAAACGCGATTCGGACTCCCGATCTGAATCAAATGTTTTGTGAACTCCGAAGCCCCGATCAAATGATTCGCGAAATGCGATTCGGCATCCCGATCTGAATCAAATGTTTTGCGATCTCTGAGGTCCCGTTCAAATGATTCGCGAGATGCGATTCGGAGTCCCGATCTGAAATTTTGCGAACTCCGAACCGATCTGAATCAAATGTTTTGTGAACTTGTTCTGAATCCCAGATAAGTTATTTTCCGGTGAAAGCGCTATAGCGTTCATATGCTTGCTGAAAAATGGCAGAGACCAATGTGTGTGTGTGTGTGTGTGTGTGTGTGTGTGTGTGTGTGTGTGTGTGTGTTTTTAAAACAACCTTATTTATAATTTCATAGTTTTCCCACCAACGAAAATTAAAAAAAAAAGAAGCATCGAAATTGGGCTATATGGCTAGAGGAGGAGGCGGCGACAATTACTGTGAGGAAAGGTAGGCTACTTTAGTGTGTGTTAAGCACTTCACGGAGGATGAGGTCAGTGTCCAACCGGAGTAGACTGCTCGATCTCGCACTGTGGGCTGTGCCTTCCAGGTTTGCGTGGAAAAGTTGCGGAGACGTTAAATCACGCGTCAGAACGGAATGTTTGTGGTGCAGAGCAGTAAATGTGGAGATGGTACAGGAGCACGATTACAACAGCCATCCAGTCCCAGGTGAGTGTAATGTGTTAACTAAAACAATAACTTATATTTGATTAATGTCTATAGTTGCCGTTTAGCTTTTAATATGTTTTATTTGTATTGTTCAATGTAACATTATATAGCTACATTTAATGTAGCACGTGGTAGCAGTTATGCTAACAGTCAAGCAGGTTAGTGAAGCAGCGTTTTTATACTTTTGCCATCATCCTTTTATACTGCTCTCTTTCTGGCTTAAGTCACACAAAATTAACAGATATTTAAAGTTATCAATAAAATCAACAACAATGTAGGAAATACGAGCAGCTGAACAAACATCTGTTGTACAAGCAGAATTCAAATTATTTTATAATGGTTTGTAGGTTATTTCACTTTGAATTGATGTTCATAAATGCATAAATGTGATAGTAAATTTCCAAATTAATGAGTTTTTTTTTATTAAAGTGTTATATTCAACACAAAATAATACATTTATTCCCACGTAGGAGGGGACGTTCTCGCGACCTTGTGCAACGTTCCCTAAAAGTTATCTAAAGGTATAACGAAAGTTCCGAACCTTTACAGAACATTAGGGACGTTCTTGTAACGTCTAGGTAAAGGAGAGCGGAGACGCGGTGCTGTCTGCAGCAAATATAGATCTGCAGACGGATGTGTGTGTCAGCGCCGGGTCTCCGCAGGTCTGTACACACACACACATCTGAGACCAGACTCCGAGCAACCTGGTCTCACAGAATTCCGTGAAATGTCCACGGGTCCTTAACTCAAAATCCGTGAAGCCATCACGGAATTGCCCCAAATTCCGTGACCCGGCCACGGATATTTCTCCAACGCATGTCAATGACACTGACCTCCCGTGATCCACACACGGATACCCGTTTCAATGAAGGAGTACAGAACTCGCTGAACGGACGTGCTTTCTCATTTGGAAACGCAACATTTGAAGTATTTGTTTCTTTTCCAATATCAAATGCCATAATGACATTAGCCAGACAGCTGTTGTAGTTATTGCATTGTCCTGTCATCATAAAAATTACGTTTGTTTCAGTTACAAAAGTCCCGTGATGGCACGGACCTCCACAACCTGACCTCACTCACTTGTTTAGGAACTTACAAGCTTTTCGTCGACACTGTTGCAATGGCATGTAATTAACTTGGCATTTTTTCTCGTCCTGTCATCATAAAATCCAGTTTGATGGCGTTTTACACACATTTTGGCTATAGTCAGAACTAAAATCTGTGATAGGAGCACGGAGTGAGTCTGTGCTTAGATCACGGATAACTCTAACGCAAGTCAATGACACTCATCTTCCGTGGTCCGTACACGGATCGTTTCAGTGATGGAGTACAGACCTCACTCAATGGACGTGCTATCTCATCTGGAAACGCAACATTTGAAGTATTTATTTTTTTCAACACCAAATACCATGACCAACCTGACTGTTATTGTAACTATTGCATTGTCCTGCCATCATACAGATTCACTTTGATTCTGTTAGCCTAACTAAAATCTGTGATACGAGCACGGAGTGAGTCTGTGCTGCAGGCACGTGCACAGGTAGGGCTCAACCTGTGCAGAGCACATGCCCTTTTTGCCCTTACACTCCGAAGTGCCCTTTTTTTGGTGGTGTTTTTTTTTTTTTTTAATCACTGCTATTGGTCACCCTTTACGTCTGTCTTTCTGTTTTACCAAATGAAAGTTCTTAAAACGAGCTTGTGTAAATCTTATTCGATCCTCAAGCGGTCAGTAAGCTGATAACTCCGCCCCCTCTATATTCATCGAATCAACTGAAGTTCCACAGCAGCCGCACAGTAGACAACAGCTGAGCTGAACAAAGTTTTGCGAAGGGTAAATAAATATCTTGTTGTTTGAAGAAGTACTAATAAACACTGTCTATAAAGGCTCATATTTTATTTATTTGATGTCTGACTGACTCACTGAGACATGTGGGACGTCGCCTGAGAGAGAGGGCTAGCATTTGCCATCTAGTCATAGCCAATACATAGCCAACACTTAAATAGCCTGTGCAGATAGTAGCATTTCATCTTTTATAAAATGCTAATTTGGCCAAATGCATTTTACCACAGGAAAAACTGAGCGCTTCGTCTATATAGCTAAAAAAAACTAGTTTGTAACCTGTAGATGAAAATGTAATGTGATGCCGGCAGCGGCAGGCGCTGTCGCCGTTTTAATGACGGACAGAAAAAAAAAAAATCACATTTGCACACATTCACTGGTCAAAAACGATATATTGATAAGTAATACAACAACATATAATTTGTTTTTACCATCGGAAAATCATAACAGGTGCGCCCCCGCGCTGTTTCGTGCTGGAACTTACACAGCGACGAGTGATCCTCGTCACCTAGATAACATATTTCTAAGAAATTTCTTCTTTGATTTATGATTGCTAATACACTTAATTTATTAACATTTAGGCTAATCATGTTATGGTATACTCTCTGTATACTCTCTTTATAAAATGTTGTAAAACATGGTTTTACTACAGTAATGTATAGTAACTAAAAAAAAAAAATTTACTACAGAAGATCACTGAAATCTTTATATTTTATTATACAGAATGTAATTCGTGATTCATTCCAAGGCTTCATTTATTTGATCCAAAATACAGCAAAATCAGTAATATTGTGTAATATTTTTACAATTTTAAATAACTGTTTTCTATTTGAATATTTTAAAATGTTATTTATTTTTGTGATCAAAGCTGAATTTTCAGCATCATTACTCCAGTATACTCTTCAGTGTCACGTGATCCTTCAGAAATGCTTTTCACTGCAACTGTACTTTTCACACTATTTTTATTTATTTTTTCATTGCTGGCTTATTTTAGGGGAAAGTGTAGTGAATAAGAGACCTTCGAGAGACCAACATCCCTGGCCCACCACAGTATCAAATTTTTGCCAGATACATGGCTCACAGAAGGTTGCTGTTGTATTAGGTTTAAAGAAGCCCTTAAAACCCTGTTTATCTATATTATCTAATATTATTATTATGGTTGTTATTAATCGTGAATAAATCTAAAGCTTTTGAGACTATTATTTTGTGTTATTGAATTTGTCATGAAAATGTGACCATTTCTTCCTTTTATGCAGGCTTACTAAATAATCTTGATATAAAAAAGGGGGGGGGGGTGCCCTTTTTCAGTTTCAGCACATGCCCCTCAAAAGGTCTGTGCACGGCCCTGCTGTGCTGAGATCACGGATAACTCTAACGCAAGTCAATGACACTCATCTTCCGTGGTCCACACACGGAAACCCAGTCTCACGGCAGTTCGTGATTTTGTCACGTAATTTAATCTATTTATTCGTGGCAGGCACACGTTTATTTCCTTATTTTCATGATTGCAGCACGTTTTTTTAAACTAATGCATTTCAACTGGAGGCATCTTTCGTGCATCAGCACAATATTTTCTGTTTAATTATTATTATTATTATTATTTAATTTTTCACAGGACAACAGAAGAAACTCACTGAAACTTGAAAAAAAAATCGGAGCTTAACTTACTGTACAAAACTGAGCAACATACTGTATTGCTGGTGACAAAAACACATTAAAACTTTTTTAGCTGTAAAATGCGCAATGGTTCTTTTTTTACTTTTTCATTGATTTTAATTTTTTTCATAGGCCTAGATTTAATTTTTTTTAATTACAGAATTCAATATCAAGTCCTTGACACATAACTGTAACACATTTTCACATTAAGAAACAATTTAGTTTAAATAAAAAGAACAAGAAATATCTAAAAATAAATAAATTATTTATTAGCGATAGGCCTACAGATTTTTTTATTTTTATTTTTATTTTATTTTTTTACTTTAGACTCTAAAGTTAAAAGTTTTTATTAAGGCTATTGTAAAGGCTTCTTAAAAATGATGTCGCTGATGAGCCTCTGATCGCTGTCAGATTCTGTGATATGAATGTCCGCTAATGGGTTTAGAATGAGCCCCGCTCGGCCCGTGTTCTGGCTTACTGTAATATTTCACCTGTAATAAGACCGAAATAATATAATTAAAATAAAGAAATGAATGAATACATGATAACATCTAAATAAATGTTGATAGATTTAGCGTTATAGTTTTAAAAATATTAATAAACAGCAAATCAACACAGAAAGACCTAAATAATAATAATACATAATTAATAAACAGCGCCGCCCCTCCCACTACGCGCATCACGCGCTGTGCGTCAACCCCAAAGCGTCAAAAACTGAAGCGTGGTCAAGCGCCTCTAGCGTCACTGACATGAGATGTTTATCGCTTTGAAATCACGTTCAAGAAGTCTCATTCAGCACACATCGCGATACTTTCCATCAGTTTGCAAGAGCCGCAGGTTGGGTGAGTTATACAGTCTATGGTGAGTAGTAGTAAATATGCTCTTTTAATGCCTGTCCTAAAACGTATTCTGTCTTCTTTATTAATCAGATGAGCGCCTTATGTTTACTCTCTGTATTACATCGGTCATCCGAGGCTGTCTTTGAGTTTCATTGTGTTTAACTAAATGAACACAGCTGCTAACTGGTTAAACTCTATCGGTCACGTGACGTGACGTGACGTGCCACAGACCTGGGATCCGTTTTATATTCATTTCAGGTTCAAAGATGTAAGTTGTATTTGTAGTAAAATCATGGTAACCATGACACCTACAAAAGTAGGTAAAACCCAGTAAACAAGACATTTACCATGTTTTTTGTTTTTTTTTGTTTTACCACAGTAACTGTAGCTTTACTGTAGTATAGTAATAGCACATTAATCACCAAATTAACTATAGTTGTACCACTGTAATGGTAGTGTTTTAATGTGCTTTTATATGACTTATTTCACAGTAATCACATTTACTGTACCATGCTTGTAATACCTTTTTAATGTAAAAAAAAAAAAAAAAAAAAACATTTTTCCCATCTTGCAGTTCAATTCATATTTGTTTATATCTTAAATATTTTGCTCACAGATCACTATTAACATTCTGTATATAATTCTGTTTTATTTTCTTTCCCCTTGTATTAATTTTTTAGCTGAAAAGACGTAAAGTAAGCAGTCACCCCAGTGGTGTTTGTGGAGAGGTATTCCTTCAGAAATGGAGAAGACAGAAAGCTGCAGAGGCAGGTTGGTCTGTGATAGTTTGTCCCTTTTATCAAACATTCCTGTTGTTATCATTTGCACAGCATTTTGTTGTTTCTTAAACTGTTGTACGGTCCAAATACCCACACTTGCCATCTTTGCACATTTCCTTTATTTGGCCCAAGTGAGCATGAAGATCACAATGTGTGTCGATCTTAACATGACAAAGTTCGTTTCAACTTTGTATTTTAAAAGAAACTTCTAAATGTCTTTTCAATAGTCCCTAATAATACATTTTAATGCGCTTTTCTAGAACCTAAAGCGCTAAAATTAGCGCCCTATTAACCCTATTAAAGATGACAATTTATTTTGTGGTGCTTCTAATTAAGTGATAAAAAGAAGTTACAAATGATGTACAAAATAAATATACTTTTCTGTGCACCAAGAAAACATGCAACACTTTGTTTTACTACTAAATTAGTCTCAATTTCTAATTATTATAATTAATATTTCACAAACATTGGAAAGTTGCGTGACCTCTTGTTAAACCCCTGCAAAAAGTCTCACATTAATTCCAAAACATGATGCATGATGGGATACACTAAGCGTTGTATAGCGCTACGGAGCAGTATTGGAGAGGTTTAGTGTGAGTTAAGGACACTGTGCTTTGGCATTATTAAGACCGGGGACAGTCTCATAGTCACGTACACACACTCTCAAGTGAATAAGACCTCAAGTGTGGGTATCTGGAAAGGGGAAAAGTCTTTAAAATGATCCCTAAATACAGTCGCACGTCAAAGTCTTAATAATTCACTAATTCAATTTAACACTTGTATGATATTGTACAAGCCCCTGGACAATCTCATCTGACACTATCACAATATTGGAAAATCAGTTGCCCCACACAGTCAGAAAGTTTATATTGTTCATTGGCTTCTCATTAAATTACTTCAAATAAGCCCCATCAGTTCATGTTCCCACTATACGTGATCTCCATGACTAGATATTGCTATTAATGACTTGCTTTTAATAATGGATGCATTTAACATTTAATTATACAGCATCTTTGCAGATTATGCTTTCATGGTCTAAAAAAAACACAGTAATGTTGCATTTAATTACATAATATTTCTATCCTTTCTGTCTTACAGGATTGTTTCCAGATAACACTGTAGTTCTCCGTCATGCACAAGGATTCACCTCTTTAACCCCCCCCCCCCCCCCCAACCACACACACAGAGAAATGGTTCCTGGATCAGTGACTCAAGACTTTGCAGTGGTTTGATTTCTGCAGAAGATGTAACTTTGTTTTAATTAACCTTATAATGAATACATTGTGACCTTCCAGCAACCCATATACTGTTCTGTATACATAACCAGTGATGACAACAATAGTTAAAAATAGCATTTATCATATTGATAAAGCATTGTGTTCTCTTTGTCAAGCTTCATACAGTAAACTTTACTTCTGGTGCTTTTATCATAAAAAAGCTTCAGTTCTCATCAGGAGTTTTAGTAAAGGACATATTCATGCACAGCAATCCCCTAGTTCCAGTCATGAAGTGAATGATGTTATTGTTAAAGTTATATTTCTGCATTTTTATGTAGCAGGTGTTTGTTTTCCTGAACACTTTATCTTTCTTCCATTGTTCGGACAATCAGTGTTTACGTGATGCTCTGCTGATTGAGTTTTATAGATGATATTGCACACTTGACATGCATGTCTTCATGATGTTTTTTTGTGAGTTTGAAACATTAAGTGTTGTATCACTTTTTGGTCAATAGAATCTTTTAAGAAAATGTATATTTTTACGGTGTTCTCTGAAAGATATATACCATATTTATAATGTTTTGTTTTTTAATAAAAGAATTTGCACACTGAAAAATGTTAACGTTTACAACATAACTGCCTTTTTTTTCTTCATAGTTTTATTCTTTAAAAACGAGCTTGGTGACAGTGCAGTAATATGCGCACTTTGTCTTTAAATGAGTTTGACATATCTATAAATACTGGAAAACTCTTACAAAATTATGTATGTTCATTATGCTTTATTTCAGTTTTTATTACTAGAGATTAATTGGTAAAGCAAGGCAAATCACAGAAACAAATTTAAATAATTTAATAACTTAATAATTTTACTCTTTACTTTTTATTAGTAAATGCTCTTGTCTTTGGTCAGGAAAAAATTTATCTTTTAAATTGAATGAAATGAATCTATTGGTTAGATAAGATACAACTGTGACTGTGCAGTTCACATCACGTGTTGTACACACACATGTACACATCGATATTGCCAAATTGTTGTCAAGCTGAATAACAATAATTTCTGTATTTGCATTATTGTTGGAAGAAGGTGTAGACGTTAATAAAACACTATCTAATAGGTGGCAAATTTAATTTATCGTTAACCAATCTATCCCTTTAGCCGAAAAACGGAAAACAGCGTTCATGAATGACAATAAATGGTTAAGGAAGTGTGATGACGCTGCTCAGCTTTGATGTCATTGGCTGTGAATGTCCCTTGTCATCGCAGGACTGTCTGTGGTTGGATTATCTTTTAACCCATATTAAACAGCGGATCATGTTACAAAAGTATGTTTTGCTGCTATTATCACATTAGTAAATATATTAAGTCAACATTGGGTGTTTCTATGTTGAGAAAAATCACCTTTTTACCGAGATCCTAACACTAACCCTAAGAATAACTTCAATGAACTACAAAAAACAGTGCCTAGTATTCCCTTTCCATAGATAGAACGATGGAGGCTTATGGGTAATGTAGTTTAAAAAGTTTTATTAACGAAATGAAATAAATAATATATTGAATGGTAAACTAGACATATAAATATGTTCACTGTGTAAACCACTATGATATATTTGAGAGGCATGATGAAATTTAGTATTTTAGAGTATGCAATATGTAAAATGGCTTTATGCCACCTTTCCATTCATTTCTGAAAACTGTGCCCAACATTATTTTATCAGCATAGCATAAGTAGTAATCATGCTGATTTTCGCTTTGATATGTTAATTGGACTCTGATTTACAGCCATTTGAAATGTACAGTTTTTGGCTCTTCCGGGGGGTGCTACTGGGCCCCTGGGGGTAGAAGGGCAGTAAAACCTACATATATGTATTCCCTTCATCATGGACAACAAACTGAGCTGAGTCACATTTATATCTGACAGTTTTCACAGTCCTCTGTTTTCTATTCTATTCATCTATCATACCTTTTGACAGGACATTGTGAGGCCATCTGATGAAACATGGAAAAATTATAAAGAAATGTTTTGATAATAAAAATAATAGATTATTTATTTGATTTTTGAAGTAAACATCAATAAATATAATGGATGAACCTGCAACAACATGCCATTATCTATTCCCCACTGTTAAGCAGTAATCAAGGACAATGTATACACATTGTGATACTTCACTATTACACAAGGACAAATTCATTCATATATATATATATATATATATATATATATATATATATATATATATATATATATTACTAATAACTAATTAGCAAAAATCAGTGTAAAAATGTCCTCTCACCCCTGTCTCTTGCTCCTCATGTGCTGGACATCGGTAATGTGCGTGCTCTTGGTTTTAATGCAGTACAAGATCCACGTTGATCATTCCTGCTACATTCTCAGTTATCCCTCAAGTGTTTGTAACAATAAAGCCCATGGCACCATCTTGTAATGCAGAATAATGAATCTCGTAACTCCCTTTCTTTCACAAAACAATTGGCACTTGTTACTAAATATAAACAATAATAAATTTCTGGTGTACTGATGTCCCAGATGTCATTAATCTGATCAAATATTTTTATGTCTTAAGTAAAAAATAATCCCAATAATGATTATGTAGTTTTTCCAAGTCTAAAATAAACACATATGAGCCTACCTAAAATGATGTATTTAACAAGAATCTTCAGAACACAATATTCGTCATATTCATTTTATTGAAGCATAGACTATAAAGATGATAAAGTAGCATCAAGACAAATAAGATTCAAGGAAAATAATTATTCATAATCAAAAATACATTAACCTCATATATTAATCAGTTCACACAGATGAGTGATGAAATGTCCTTAAAAGTCACAGTCCCATCCAGTCAACTGTGATACAGATCATGTGATACATATAAGACATTTGATACTGTTTCAGAAAATAATGATTCCTTATCAACACATCTAAACTGGTTTCATCGTGATCTTCTCTCGTGTCTGGAAACAGCTTTTGGTTGATATCCAGCACTGATGTGGTGTAGCTTGTTCTCAGCCAGAAGATTAGATTAGATTAGATTAGATTCAACTTTATTGTCATTATGCAGAGTACAAGTACAGAGCTAATGAAATGCAGTTAGCATCTAACCAGAAGTGCAAGAATATAGTGTTTTATATACATAAAAGTGCAGAGTTAGTAAAGCTATGATATACAGAATTTACAGTGGAGTTGCTATATACAATATTGATCAGAGTATATACAGAATATAAATATGAATTTAATGTAGGGATTGTATGTACATTATGAACAGAGCAAAGAAGAATTATATATACATTATGAATAGCAGGAACTTGAGAACAGTGGTAATAAATACAGTTGAATGAGTGTGCAAAAGTATAGTTTAACAATTTATTATATGCAAAATAATAGTAGTGCAATTATATTTATTGTAGAAATAGTTTACTGTGCTTGTACAGTAACAGCTTTAGAAAGTTTATAGTGTAATGGATTTAACCATGTGCAGTCTGTGCAAAATATGAGTAGTGCAATACATGTATGTAAAGTACTGTGACCAGTGCAGTAAAAGAGCAGGTGCAGGTTAGATTGGTGGTGTGGCGTTCAGGAGTGTCACAGCCTCAGGAAAGAAGCTCTTCCTGAGCCTACTTGTTCGAGAGCGTAGGCTTCTGTAACGCCTGCCGGATGGAAGGAGGGTGAAAAGTCCATGGTTAGGGTGAGAGGCATCCTTGATGATGTTTCTTGCCCTACCCAGACAGCGCTTCTGATAAATGTTCTCTATGGAGGTTAACTGGGTGCCAGTGAGATCTCCCAGTCCTAAGATCCCAGACCTGGTCAAAGTGAAACAAACAATCCAGATGAAGTTGTTTAATGGACATAGAGCTCATCTTATGAGTAACTATGACCCTTGTAGTACTGTACACTTACCATTCTTCAAGCTGTTTTAAGATCTTTTGAGAAGCTTTTTCTCTGAAGACAATTTACCACATCCTCTTCTTTCCCTCCTTTCAAGAGCATCACTTGGTCAAAACCCCTCATTTGGTTGATGAGATCATCTGTACAAAGTAAAATTGTTAAAATACTGCAATAAACAATTTCATTATGCAAGAATTTAGAAAAAGTTACAGAGGCAAAGGACTTGCTCATGAGACTCCATTAGCATGTGTAGTTCTCAGAGACTCTAGAATTCATCTATTGTTGCAGTAAATGTGTTTTCTTCCTCTAGAGTCTTTCTCCAGAGCTAATGACTTCTCTCACAAATGTGTTTTAGTCTGTGCAGTGTAAGGCCTGGCTTCAAACCAATCCACTATCAATTCACAATTTATAACACAACATTCACAAAACAGTGAGATAATGTCAATTGGTGTTTATATCAATTAAACCACTATTATGACACTTGTATGCTTTTAAGAATAACAGGTGGTGTTTTTTTAAAACTTTAGATTAAAAATGTTCCAGTCAAACTTTGCTAACATGCTATAATTATTATAGCTGTATCAAATAAAATAAAATAAATATGAAAACATTGGAAAGAATAATTACGGCTGACATGACCAGTCCTGTGAGAGATCATCATAAAGTCCTGTAACACAGCATTGCTTCAACACACACATACCAGAGGACTTCTGTTTGCTTGAGCACAAGATGACCATCTTCATTTCTCATCCTGAGCAAATCATTTCCTTGGTCTTCCTTCTCTTCTGTGAAACAAGATAATCTTACTCTGTGTGCAATGAGCAATATTTCTCATTAAACATATAATTAAGTTAATTTAAAGTAAGATTCAGACCAGAGCATTTGATGAGTAAACAAATGTACCTGGGAAGAGCTGATCGTGGCAAGATTCGCTGAGACTCAGTAATAGCTCTTTTAGTTTTTAGGAAGGTTTGTGAGGGTTGGCTCCCCAAAAACTTCTGAAAAGAAGAACAGCATTATCTGCAAACAATCCTGTAAGACAGAAAGAAAGGAAATATTATTTCATTACATGCAACTTATACATTACTATATACTTTAACTTATACATTACTTACATACATTATTTTTTAGACCATGAAAGCATTAGTGAATTATTAAGACTTTGATGTGGGACTGTATTTAGGGATCATTTTAAAGACTTTTCCCCTTTCCAGATACCCACACTTGAGGTCTTATTCACTTGAGAGTGTGTGTACGTGACTATGAGACTGTCCCCGGTCTTAATAATGCCAAAGCACAGTGTCCTTAACTCACACTAAACCTCTCCAATACTGCTCCGGAGCGCTATACAACGCTTAGTGTATCCCATCATGCATCATGTTTTGGAATTAATGTGAGACTTTTTGCAGGGGTTTAACAAGAGGTCACGCAACTTTCCAATGTTTGTGAAATATTAATTATAATAATTAGAAATTGAGACTAATTTAGTAGTAAAACAAAGTGTTGCATGTTTTCTTGGTGCACAGAAAAGTATATTTATTTTGTACATCATTTGTAACTTCTTTTTATCACTTAATTAGAAGCACCACAAAATAAATTGTCATCTTTAATAGGGCGCTAATTTTAGCGCTTTAGGTTCTAGAAAAGCGCATTAAAATGTATTATTAGGGACTATTGAAAAGACATTTAGAAGTTTCTTTTAAAATACAAAGTTGAAACGAACTTTGTCATGTTAAGATCGACACACATTGTGATCTTCATGCTCACTTGGGCCAAATAAAGGAAATGTGCAAAGATGGCAAGTGTGGGTATTTGGACCGTACAACAGTTTAAGAAACAACAAAATGCTGTGCAAATGATAACAACAGGAATGTTTGATAAAAGGGACAAACTATCACAGACCAACCTGCCTCTGCAGCTTTCTGTCTTCTCCATTTCTGAAGGAATACCTCTCCACAAACACCACTGGGGTGACTGCTTACTTTACGTCTTTTCAGCTAAAAAATTAATACAAGGGGAAAGAAAATAAAACAGAATTATATACAGAATGTTAATAGTGATCTGTGAGCAAAATATTTAAGATATAAACAAATATGAATTGAACTGCAAGATGGGAAAAATGTTTTTTTTTTTTTTTTTTTTACATTAAAAAGGTATTACAAGCATGGTACAGTAAATGTGATTACTGTGAAATAAGTCATATAAAAGCACATTAAAACACTACCATTACAGTGGTACAACTATAGTTAATTTGGTGATTAATGTGCTATTACTATACTACAGTAAAGCTACAGTTACTGTGGTAAAACAAAAAAAAAAAAAAAACATGGTAAATGTCTTGTTTACTGGGTTTTACCTACTTTTGTAGGTGTCATGGTTACCATGATTTTTACTACAAATACAACTTACATCTTTGAACCTGAAATGAATATAAAACGGATCCCAGGTCTGTGGCACGTCACGTCACGTCACGTGACCGATAGAGTTTAACCAGTTAGCAGCTGTGTTCATTTAGTTAAACACAATGAAACTCAAAGACAGCCTCGGATGACCGATGTAATACAGAGAGTAAACATAAGGCGCTCATCTGATTAATAAAGAAGACAGAATACGTTTTAGGACAGGCATTAAAAGAGCATATTTACTACTACTCACCATAGACTGTATAACTCACCCAACCTGCGGCTCTTGCAAACTGATGGAAAGTATCGCGATGTGTGCTGAATGAGACTTCTTGAACGTGATTTCAAAGCGATAAACATCTCATGTCAGTGACGCTAGAGGCGCTTGACCACGCTTCAGTTTTTGACGCTTTGGGGTTGACGCACAGCGCGTGATGCGCGTAGTGGGAGGGGCGGCGCTGTTTATTAATTATGTATTATTATTATTTAGGTCTTTCTGTGTTGATTTGCTGTTTATTAATATTTTTAAAACTATAACGCTAAATCTATCAACATTTATTTAGATGTTATCATGTATTCATTCATTTCTTTATTTTAATTATATTATTTCGGTCTTATTACAGGTGAAATATTACAGTAAGCCAGAACACGGGCCGAGCGGGGCTCATTCTAAACCCATTAGCGGACATTCATATCACAGAATCTGACAGCGATCAGAGGCTCATCAGCGACATCATTTTTAAGAAGCCTTTACAATAGCCTTAATAAAAACTTTTAACTTTAGAGTCTAAAGTAAAAAAATAAAATAAAATAAAAATAAAAAAATCTGTAGGCCTATCGCTAATAAATAATTTATTTATTTTTTAGATATTTCTTGTTCTTTTTATTTAAACTAAATTGTTTCTTAATGTGAAAATGTGTTACAGTTATGTGTCAAGGACTTGATATTGAATTCTGTAATTAAAAAAAATTAAATCTAGGCCTATGAAAAAAATTAAAATCAATGAAAAAGTAAAAAAAGAACCATTGCGCATTTTACAGCTAAAAAAGTTTTAATGTGTTTTTGTCACCAGCAATACAGTATGTTGCTCAGTTTTGTACAGTAAGTTAAGCTCCGATTTTTTTTTCAAGTTTCAGTGAGTTTCTTCTGTTGTCCTGTGAAAAATTAAATAATAATAATAATAATAATTAAACAGAAAATATTGTGCTGATGCACGAAAGATGCCTCCAGTTGAAATGCATTAGTTTAAAAAAACGTGCTGCAATCATGAAAATAAGGAAATAAACGTGTGCCTGCCACGAATAAATAGATTAAATTACGTGACAAAATCACGAACTGCCGTGAGACTGGGTTTCCGTGTGTGGACCACGGAAGATGAGTGTCATTGACTTGCGTTAGAGTTATCCGTGATCTCAGCACAGACTCACTCCGTGCTCGTATCACAGATTTTAGTTAGGCTAACAGAATCAAAGTGAATCTGTATGATGGCAGGACAATGCAATAGTTACAATAACAGTCAGGTTGGTCATGGTATTTGGTGTTGAAAAAAATAAATACTTCAAATGTTGCGTTTCCAGATGAGATAGCACGTCCATTGAGTGAGGTCTGTACTCCATCACTGAAACGATCCGTGTACGGACCACGGAAGATGAGTGTCATTGACTTGCGTTAGAGTTATCCGTGATCTAAGCACAGACTCACTCCGTGCTCCTATCACAGATTTTAGTTCTGACTATAGCCAAAATGTGTGTAAAACGCCATCAAACTGGATTTTATGATGACAGGACGAGAAAAAATGCCAAGTTAATTACATGCCATTGCAACAGTGTCGACGAAAAGCTTGTAAGTTCCTAAACAAGTGAGTGAGGTCAGGTTGTGGAGGTCCGTGCCATCACGGGACTTTTGTAACTGAAACAAACGTAATTTTTATGATGACAGGACAATGCAATAACTACAACAGCTGTCTGGTTAATGTCATTATGGCATTTGATATTGGAAAAGAAACAAATACTTCAAATGTTGCGTTTCCAAATGAGAAAGCACGTCCGTTCAGCGAGTTCTGTACTCCGTCATTGAAACGGGTATCCGTGTGTGGATCACGGGAGGTCAGTGTCATTGACTTGCGTTGGAGAAATATCCGTGGCCGGGTCACGGAATTTGGGGCAATTCCGTGATGGCTTCACGGATTTTGAGTTAAGGACCCGTGGACATTTCACGGAATTCTGTGAGACCAGGTT
>NW_020527831.1:300000-426632 GCF_003368295.1 Carassius auratus
CTAAGCTCCAGCTTCAGAAACACGTACACTGTCCGCTCTTTTATGACGGAGCTGATGCTGTTCAAATCTTCACCGAAGCGGCGAACTGCAGAGCGCAGCATCTCGATCTCCGTGTCGGTCCATTTGGCTCTGAGAGAAGCGCAGTGCGGAGGACAGAGGCGGTTATACAATATCGACTATACTTAAACAACAACAGTACATGTGAAACACAGCAGGAGATGCAGTTTGAGCGGAAAGGCGGTCATAAAGCACATCTCACCCCGCAGGAGACGAGTCCGCCACTGGATGCAGCTGCATGGTCAGTTCACCCAGTTTAGAGAAAGCAGCGCCTGCAGCCGAGAAGATCTCGCCCACCTGATTTACATTCATATGTGCTTTTGGATTATCATCAATTATTTAGGAATATGTATAATGCAAAGCAACGAAAATGTTTACCTTTGAGGAAGCTGAAGTCATGCTGGAGTGACAGAAATACAACAACAGTCCAGTCGAGTCTCAGTCAGCTGCGCTTAGTAACTAAAACGAGCAAACCGGTTTAAAATGACGGCTGCAGTCACCCAGTGACCCTTTGTAGGAAAATATCGTTATATTTATTAACTATCTAATATAAAGTCTCTACAATCAGCATGAACGGAACACAATAGTTAGAACTAAAACTTCCCAGAGTACAATGCGCTTCGACTATGAGGCGTGTGATTGGTCAGTGCGTAGCCAATCAAATGCTTGCACACGATCTGCGCAACATCCTTACGCAAATAGCCGAGCGCTGTCGAATGCGCTACCGGAACTAGTCGAACACACCCGAGTGCTGCCGATGTACATCCCGTCGATTGGCTAGAGAAGACTAGAGATACATCATCCCGACTGGATGTAACGTAAGCGTCCTTTTCCTAGTTTTGAGAGGAAGAATCGGTGGGCGATTTCGGATACAATGCCGTCCCTTTTATTCTGTGGGCCGAAGTTGGCCGCCTGTGGGATCGTGTTAAGCATCTGGGGTGTCGTTATGCTGGTAAGGATTATAACGTAGCCTAACCATCGTGACATTGCTTGCTAGCTGTAGCAACAACGACAGGAATATTCTACCTGTATAATAATAGTAAATATTGCTGTGTTTAGATCTTTTTTTGATAGAAAACAACATAACGTTACATAAATAATAAATGTGCATAGACATATTTTTTCAGTCATGTATTCATCTCCCGAATATACCAGGAGCTTGAAATGAGGAATATAACAGCAGGTCATGGGATGTAAAGGCCTAAATAGCTATTCTTTACCACCTTGACATTTTTATAAAATGTTATTTTTCTTTGTGTGTCTGTATTTTAATAGATATCCATTGGGTTTCAATATCCATAATTAATTCCACCTAATGTCGCAATATTGAATATTGATAAAAATCCTATTATTATGCTTTTCTTCCAGTCAATGTTGGGAATTTTCTTCAGTGCAAAATCTGCTGTGCTGATCGAAGATGTTCCTTTTACTGAGGAAGACATCCGTGATGAGTAAGTTACTATCCCCTATATTTAAAGGGGTAGTTGATTGTGATTTCACTTTTTTTTTTTACGTTAGTGTGTAATATCGAATGAGAACTGCCAAATGTGACATTTCTACATGCAGATGTTTACTTGTGAACTTTATTTTCAACAGCAAGAGTCCACCGCAGAACATTTATGGACTCTACAACCAAGTTGGCATCAACTGCTTCATTGCTGCTGCCATCTACGTAGGTGTCGGCGCGGTGTCTCTGTGTCAGGTTCGCCTTAACAAGCGCCAGGAGTACATGGTCACATAAACCCAAACTATTTAAAATTCAGCAGCAATTGTTCATAATTATTAATTTTTAAAAGACTTCTCAGTGATCTTGGAGGACAGTCTGTTTTGTTACATTGTCTTAAATGGCTATATTTGGCAGTTCATCTTCAGGTCAAAATCTAAACACTAGATATGTTGATAGCGTAATGAATACAAGTTTAAATAATCATGTAAAACAGTATATATATATGCACAGATACATGCATGTTAAGTGTTACATTTTTTGTCAGAAATATTCAGATCTTCGCTCCACATTCCCTATGATACAAATAAACGAAACAAGCAGAAGGTCTTTAATAGTTGTCTTCTGATGAATAACCTAAAAGATACTGAGTCCATATGATAGTTGATGATGTTCATGTAGAATGTGTGAATGTTCGATTTTGTATTATTATTTCAATATTTAAAAATGTGTGTGGTAATATAAATGTCTGATTTTATTGAAGTACACCCTGCAACCTTTGTGCTGTACACTTGATATTATCACATTTGTGATGAACAACGTAATGTATGTTAATAGAGAGTCTTATGTTCCCTTCAATAAAATTCTAGTGAAAAAAAAATTTTTTTTTTTTTTTTATTATTGTTCTTTTGTCATATCTATAAAAAAAAAGTGATCACAGGAAATACGAAGTATGTAACATTTCTAAATAAGACAAACGCTTAGGTGATATTACAACGAGAGATATTTAAATCACTGAGTAGTTTTTTTTCAAACAAAATTTATTTAGATTATGAAGAACAAAAAGTGTTGTTGGCTTGTAGATGGTATTCAGAAAGGTTTGATGCGTGTAGATACTTATAAAGTCAGCTGGCATATATTACAATGCAACAGTCCATTTAATAAGTCTTTATGTCTGCGGATCAAGCATCATCTCGCAGGTGTGTCCCAGCTCTCCCAGTTTGACGCGGGCATATTCTGCACGGTTTAGGGCCATCTGACAGTCCTTTCTGGCCGAGTATGTCGATCCCTCATGAGGCTGACCTGTTGCCACCTTTACTCAAAAAAAACAAAAACAATCAATGGATGTTAGTCCATCACATCATAGAGGTAGTCAAAGGTTTCCTTCAATTCTATGTTTTATACATGTATACAGCCTTACAGTATTGATCAACAGATTGAACAATAGATAGATGTGAACACACATACAGACCTGTGTCAGATACCGGATCTGTGCACTCAGTTCACTCTCAACTCTGTTGATGGAGGTCTGGAACTGGTTTAGCTGTCGGTCTAATAAACTGGCATTGGCCTTTTCTTTAGAAAGCTCCAGCACGATCGTTCCTGAAAGACAGATTATTATGGTTCAATTTGTGTACTTGAATAAACTTACAAAATGCGGAATATTATGACTGTAAAGCTGTAAATATCAGGTTTAAATGTGTGTATCTGTAATGTCAGTCACAAAACTCATAATTTAATGTAAAACAGCATAAATCAATTAACTTTATCCAGTTTGCTGGTCTCAAAGAGCTGCTAAAACCATCTTGGCTGGTCTAGGACTTTAGTAGCAAATTATCTTGCGCTGGTTTTAGCTTCAGCTTTTTTTCGTCAGCAGGGACGTCAGTTCTGTATGTATTTATCATATTTAATACGTTTTCGTCATGATTTAAAGACAATGCAATCACAATACAAATCCCAGAATTTGACACAGTGTCTGAATAAATGTGACCCTGGAGCACAAAAGCAGTCATAAGTAGCACAGGTATATTTGTAGCAATAGCCAAAAATGCAATGTATGGGTCAAAATGATAGATTTTATGCTAAAAATCATATCCAGGGTCACATATTAAGCATTACTTTAGTTAAATCCACGCATACATTTATAAAGTATCACACACCTGCGCTCTGCAGCACTAAAGCTATCTCCTTCTCCACATCTTCTAACGCCCTCAGCCTGTCGTTAGCCATGCCGAACACACAACCTTCAGGAAAAAAAAGGAAATATAAGTATAAACATACAGAGTACAAGCGCTCAACTCTTACAAACAGAATGATCAACAACAGCAGAAAAACGCACGCGCGCTTTAGCTATACAAGAGTTTACTGAAAAATTAAAAACGCACTTCATTAATCTATACGTTTGATAACTAAATTACTTACATCTATACTGAAGCAATGTAAACTAAATTTGTCGAGATATTTCGCCACTGTAGCACACAAAGCGCTCTCAGTGTGTAACGAACTACGGAAGCCGCAGAAGAACACAATAACAGAACGCAAAACCCGCTGACTGACTGCGTTGGAGAAAACTAAACATGGATGATGTTTAACTAGTAATTAAAGCCATTTGCGCAACATCTTTAGAAAATCTGCAACAGAAATTAGTTATCCAGGACTGCACGCAATATCTAATGTGAAGACGCTGTAATATAACATTAGATAAGAGTCTAAAATAAGTGAATTGTCCAGCTGAGTTCCAGCACAGATCATGGAGTCCTGGAAGAGTCACGTGCGGGCAGAGCTGTTTCACAGAGACTGCAGACAGAGAGATCCTTTCTCTGGCCTGTTTGAAAAGGGTGAGTTTTATTACAGATGCTGTCAAATGTATAGAAACAAGCAAACAGTAGTGCTTCAGTAATGACTGGATGCTCTGACAGTGTCCAGGTTGGAGGAGATGCTGACTCTTCACATGAAACTCAGGTAAGACACACAATGCCTGATATCATTTTAGTACTGGTTTGATTTCTTGATTTATTGGAATAGATTATGCACATAACCTGATACATGCTCTTGCTATACATTTAAATGTATTGTTTTGTTTGCTGTCATATTTGACCCAGTTCCAGTGATAAAGGAAGCTCCAGATGCCCAGATGAAGGCGGCATCCTTCATTTGAGAGTCAATGAGCTGGAATTTCTTAATCAACAGGTGAGAGTGATATTCATAACTATACACATCAGTAATACATCACCTTATTGATAAAACGTGATATTTTATTTCCCACTAGATCTTGAGATTTTGTGCTTAACATGTTTTTGTACACTTGATTAAGTTTTCAGTTGCTTAACCCAGATGAAATTAGTTTTTACCTTTGTTTGTTTCTGAGCATATTAAGCCATTAACTGGGACTTTTAATAGATTTATTCCAACATTTATTCTCAATATTTGGAGTACTGAAAGAAATCTCTAATGCTCATCAAGACTGCATTCAATACAGTGAAGAACAGTAATGTTGTAAAATATTATTACAGTTAAAGTAACTTTCATATTTGGATATATTTTACTCCTTCAGTATCTCATGATCCTTCAGAGTTCATTCTGATTTGCTACTCTGTAAACATTTATTTTCTTAGAATTATCAATCATTTATGATCAAAGAGCTGTGCTGCTTAATATTTTGGTGTAAACCCTTACACACTACCATTCAATACTTTTATTCAACAAGGATGCATTAAATTGACCAAAACTGACCAAGACATTTATAAGGTTACAGACTTCTGTTTCAAACCAATTCCATTCTTTTGAACATTATTCCTCAGCGAATCAGTTTCCACAGTCTATCGCTGCTGCTACTACTAACGATTGAATATCCTTCTTCTTCTCTTCATTCTAGCTCAAGCAGAAAATCTCGGATCTGACTAGCAATATATACCTGAAGGAAGCAGAGTTGCAATACTGTCACTCACAGTAAGTCAAACAGCCAGGTACGTCCTGAGAAAGATGACAAAATCATCAAGAAAAGGAGTCCTGATAGGCCTTTGTGTCTTCCTGCCGTAGAGTTGCCCGCTACAGGACCGAAGCGGTTGTATTGGCCCAGGGGGCTTCCAGTCTGAAGGCTGGACTAGAGGAATATGAGTATCAGCTGGAGTGTCAATCAAAGGAACTGACAGCACTGAGACTGGAGCACAGCTCACTGAGAGAAGAGCTGACGGCCGCAAACCTCCAGAACGAGCAGCTCCTCGAGCGCTGGTTAGAGGAGAAGAAAGAGGAGGCTGAGAGGATTAATAAATATAATGCAACACAAGAAAGGTGAATGTAATTCTATGCATATTTTATTACCGTTTCTTCAATGATTTTACACATTGTTTTGGGATTCATTTATCATCCTCTTAGATGGCAACGTTTGGCAGGTCGACTGAAGAAGCGGCATCGTGTCAGATCTCGCACAGCGTGTGCAGCAGACAAACCAACAGAGTCCAAAACTGAGCCCCCTTCTTCTTAAGACTTGATAATCTGTTAATGTAAATCTTATGTTTTTGGCATATTTTCTATGCTTTTGGAGATTATCACACACACACACACACACGCACACACACACACACACACACACGCGCAAGTACACCTGAGAGCAAACACACTGGATTTTCTTGCCTTTAATATTCTTAGCATCCATATTTAATAACAAAGTAACACAACCGTGTTGTATTTCTAAGAGTTTTATTAAAAAAAAAAATTAAATAAAAATTCCGTTTTAAAATGAAAATAAAATGGCATACAGTGTATCCTTTGTGTATGAAATCTGTTATAACACAACTACTTTCCTTGCTCCTGAGGGATGTTACATTTCTATACATTTACTTTTTTTTTTAAACCAACACAGCAGTCCAACAAATTAAAAGCAGCACTTTCATATATTTACATCCTGCAGTAAAACAATGTGCTCAATCACATATGATCCTCATAGCAGCACTGAGAAACATGCACAGCCCATGTCAATGGAAACCATCCATCGGTCCATACTGTACATAGATCACATGACCGTCTCTGTAAAGTAATAAATATGGAGCAAATTTCACCATCTTTACAAATTGGCTTGCCGTTCATAACATAAGAGCTGGCATAATATGAGAATTTTTACATGCCTATGCAAAAATGTACAAAATTCCCTGGAATCCCTTTCTTCATTAGCTTTTCATACGTATATTGATAAGTCTTTTATTTTTTTCTCCACTTTTCAGTAAAATATCCCAATACTGCTTCTTTCATAATGAGATGAGAATCGTTTCATTGTTGCACCCTTTAGGAGATGAGAAGCACTTCTGCTCTTGATGAACGAGATGATACTGGAAATTCAGCAGTCCTCTTCCTTGTCGATTATTCCTTTTAACCGCAAGCGAGCAAAGTCCTCAAATACAATGTCTTCATCTGGGGTCAAACTGCTGTTAGAAAGAGCAACATGGAAAACAAAGCTTAAGACGAGAGATAAATACAAACGTGATCAATGAGCTTTGTACATATTTAAAGAGTCTTGCTTACTTCGTGTCGAACTCTATCAAGTTGGTGTCAATTGGTGGATCCAACACTGGAGCAGCTGGTGAACAAAAAAGTATTATTAAGTGACTTAATGAAGGAGATCCTGTTACTCTTACATGTTGCAATTAATGAGTTTTTTTTATCATTACTTGGCACAAACCTGAGGTTGAATGTAAAAGGGTGGACTCTGTGGGTTTTGGATGCATTAAGACAAAAGGCAGTTCTACTGAGACGTCCCTGAATGAAAGAGAACACAACAAAACCAACTCTGCCATCATTTGAAATACTTGAAGTGTGCAAGAGCTTATAAGAGAGACAAGACATCTCTCATGAACTGACCAGGCCATATTTCACTCCATAATCAATATCGCTCTTCTTTTGAACTTTCTATTAATTAAAGAATAAGCAAATCAGCATATAAAATGATTTCTGAAGTATCATGTGACAATGAAGACTGGAGTAATGGCTTCTGAAATTCAGCATTGACAGCGCATTTTAAAATATATTAAATAGAAAACATTTGAAATTGTAATAATTCACAATATTAGTGTTTTTACTGCATTCTAGATCAAATAAATGCAGCCTTGGAAAGCATTTAAAACATAAAAAAAAACCCTTATCAACCCATTTTTTATTTTCTTTTTTACAGTAGTGTATATTGTACAAAAATAAAAACTACTGTAGAACCATAACAATTTTGGGTTTTCTGACATGTTCATCACAATAAAGTCCAATTCACTTACATTGTTAAGCATCTCACTGTAAAAACTAACCACTTCTTTATACATTATTGAAAATAAAATCTCAATCTTTAAAATAATAATTACAAAACAATTCATAACTGTCTTTAAAAGGAATAAACATAAGGCTTTCAAAAAAAATTATAATTGACCATTATCATTTGTCAATCTTAAAGCTGGTTTCATCATGTGAAAATATATATTTTTTTTTTATTAATTTGTTTAAATTTGTGAATACAACTGGAAATGTACATCATTCTAGTAATACGTGTTTTACATATATTATTTTAGTATAAAAAAAAATTAAAATCTATACAGGATGATTTTCCTTAGTGTAATAAAGAGGCCCAAAACAGGAATTATTTACATTATAAAATGTCTTTCTTTGGATTTATAGATAAAAATATGACCTAGACATTTCTCAGTGAGATTGATCCATACATGCAGATTCATGTGTGTTAAGGTAAGTGCTCTACCACTACAGATGTCAGACAGGAAACATCAGGGTAAAGTTGAGCAGAGCATTGAACACCAAGCAGATCTCTGTCGTAGGGCAAACCAAGAGACACTATAGCAAGACACCAGAATGCACAATGGATGTATTTACCTCTCCAGCAAGCTGCTTAAAAGCCTGACGCAAGAGACAGATGGAAGAGAAGGAAACAGACAGAAAGAGACATAAAACAATGGGATAATGACTAAATGATTTGATAACCAGAACGAAGCAGCACAGAGAGGCGAGGGTTCAGGGAGGGAATATATAACACAAGGCTCACAGCATCCTGCAAAAATTGAACAGCTAAAGCACAGCACGCTAACTGAAGCACCACCACTGAAAAAGAAAGATAAGGTCAACCTCACAAACTGACTAATGGGAATTTTCCACACAGAACTGACATGGTGTCTTTAGGACAGGTGAATCATATCATGAATCTTGTGCACATAAACACACAATGAATTACATGTGACATTAAATCTCTAAACCAACGGCAACATCTAGCAGTTCTTAATATCTGTGGACAGTGTGTGACTGACTGTAAGAGAGGAAGCAGGTGACTCACCCTCCACGGGAGACCACCAGCTTGACTTTGACCCGATAGGACACCAGGACCCCCAGAACTTCCTTGTTACTCACATCTTTCACACTGCAGGCAGACACACAGACAGAACCAGTCCATCGACTCCTTATCCTTTGAAGAATTGAAATCAACACCAAACTCAATTCTACAACGTGACATACTGTCAAACAGGAAATTCATCTGTTTTTCACTGATGAACCATGCACAACAAGACAATGAAAGTGCATTAAGAAAATGAACAGGGATATTTTTGTACACTATAGAGTAGAGTAGTAATGGTAGATTTCAAAGTATGAAACTTGCATTTTGTTAATATTTTAATTTAACTTGCCTTTTTTTTTTTTTTTGCATATGGGCCAGATTTACTAACAGCTTGCACCAGCACAAACCATCTTTTGGCGTTAAAATAGTACTGTCAAAATTTACTAAAGATACGCAGAGAAGAATTAGCGCTGTATGCATTTGTAGGAGTTTCCCTTTCAGGCGCAAGATTTATGGGAGGAGAGTAAAAATAAACCACGCAATGCGATTTACTAACGTTTGCGCTCGTGAAAATACAGGTATTTGCGTCATTATTTAACACTCAGTAAAGCATGTCTGAAAATAGGGGGTTATTCGCGCTGCTCTTGGTAGATTGCGCTGATCATTATTTTTCTCTAATGTGTGCATTGTTAGTAAATCACCTGCTGAATTTCCCTCCCATCGACACTTTTACGGAATTGCGCACTAATGCCAATTTGCCCCCTTTAGTAAATCTGGCCTTAAGTTGCATTTTGTAATTCTACAAAATTCCAATTTTATAAGGACATAAACAAGTGTTTTTATGGTAACCACTGAGTATATGCTTAAAATGTGG
This sequence comes from Carassius auratus, assembly GCF_003368295.1. Taxonomy (NCBI): domain Eukaryota; kingdom Metazoa; phylum Chordata; class Actinopteri; order Cypriniformes; family Cyprinidae; genus Carassius; species Carassius auratus. The sequence continues at coordinate 309,691 of NW_020527831.1, forward strand.
TGATTAAGTACAGCAGTACTCACATAGTACTGGACGCCAGGTTGGTGTCCTCGTGTTTGAGTTTTCCGTCCAGCGCCAGTCCTCTCTTCTCTCGGTTGTTGTTGAGAGTGGGTGTAAGTGTGTACACTTTACAAAAAGTAGAGCTGGATGCCACCTGATCACTGCAGGATGCAAAGACGGGACAAATACATATCATTACCCATGTACACATGATTTCATAGTCAGACTAAAGACGACAACGTGGTTTTTTATCTTTTTCATTTCTGGGCAAGTTGGTTTTCTTAATGACATCTCAGTGATTAATCTTGACTATTTGAATAAAGTTCAGATAAAGAATGATTTTAATATAGTCTAAACTTACTCGGCCTCTATCTGAGCCACTGGACATTTGTACTGTGCTGTACTGAAGAGACAGATATCAGCATACTGTCGTACTGCAGAGACACAAACATAAACAGTACTGTAAGAATAAGAACACAGATCATAGATGATGAAAGCGACATGAAAATGTCAAACGACAAATAGCAATTAGAGGACTATTGGATGTAACTCACCTGATATTTTAACCCTTTTGACAGTCTTGGTTGAGTTATTGGTGACATGGACGTTAACACTGATGGGTTCCCCATGGTAATACAGCTGTGTGAGAAAAAATGTGCTTATTTATAGGTTCATTATTTCTTATTAGCATTGATCGGTGTTAACCTTCATAATGTTTAAAAAATCTGTAGTGCTGTCAAATGATTATTCACAATTAAGTACATCCAAAATAAAAGTTTGCATTTACATAATCTTATATTTCACATCTTATACATAATATATATTTATTTTGTATATAAAAGTACACACACACACATGCATGTACATATGTAGGAAAACTTTTATTTTTATGTAAAATATGTAATTTATAATTTAATTTATGTATAAATATAATCATGTAAATATCTTTAAAATATATACTTGTATGTGACTGCATTTATACTATATTATTGTATAAATAAACAGTAGACACACATCTATAATGTAAACACAAACTTTCATTTTAGATGCAATTAATCAAGATTAATCATTTTGGCAGCACTAAAAATCTTTCTATGATTTACTAAATTCCTTTGTCTTTATAACTCATGATTGCTCAAAAACAGTCCAGATTTATGCAACCAACATTTATCTGTATCAAAATAACAGATATTACTATGTTTACAAACAATCAAATTCATTTTAATTGCATAAATGTTTACTTTCTGACAAAAAAAAAAGAGATTATTTTTCAAGCTGGAATGATTTGTCAATAGGCATACATATTCATATGTATCAACAAAATACACTCCCAACATTGTGTGGGTTGTGGGGAAAATGTTAAATATATTTTTCAAATGTTTTTTGACACTAATATAATTCCACAGATAATTTAACAAAAAGAGTTTATGACACCTTAAGCTACTCCATGCATACCCCGGTCCAAAACAACCATCTTTTTAAATGGTTATCTCTAAAAAAAATAGTAAAAAAAAATAGTAAAAAAAATAAATAAATAAATAATAATTATATATTATATATATATATATATATATATATATATATATATATATATCAAAGAAAATAAATGATGTGTATTTGAATAACCTAAAGCCCTTGCAAATTTTTGTTCTCTCACTAAAAACAATGCAGGTTTTAGAAATGTTTATAAATCTCTTCCAGGTCAAATGGGCCCTAATCTGTATCCAGGGTTAAACAGTGCGATACCTCTTTATCTAGTGAAGCCTCTAGGTGTAAAGACCGGTCTGACATGAGGAAACTCCTCGTTGTCTCCACCATCGGCTGGGGGCCGGGGTTCTCAGGAGCATACTGGACTTTACGGATCACAAGTCGCACTGAATTCCTGTAGAGGAAGAAATAAGCTTCAAATAAGATCTAAACTGTTTTACACTGAAAACAAATGATTTGGGGCAGGAAATTGTAAATAATCAAACCTTTTGTGGTTCTTCTCTTCCATCGTTTTGGCACAGAAAGCCCTGATCTCAAAATCCACACCACAGGCCTGGAGTGAGAACGACGGAGGAGAACAAAGGACAAGTTCGCCAAATCTTCACAAACAGGATGTGTGCAAAATTGGTTGACAAATCTAAAGGTGTTAGAAGGTGTTTGTAGTGTTAAAATGAGCCTTGTATGAGTGATAATACCTTTCCTGTGTCCTCAGGCCCAGGCTGCAGAGTAACAGAGCATGGCAAGTTTTGCGGTATCTAAAAAAAACAGAAAAATATATCTAATAAAGTATCTGATCAAGTACTTCCTATTAAAAAAAAAAAAAAGTACATTAAAGTTAATGTAATGTAGCATACCAATATTTATTTTCACCTTATAGCTGATAAATGGACAATTATATAAATTCATATTATTTGTCTTAATAAATAGTCAAAACATGCAATGTAATGACTCTTATTGTCTTAATGAATTACAACATAAATGCATAAATAATAATTAGAAAGCAAATATAACAAAAAAAAAATGTAAGTAAATTTAAGCATCACAACATCATTATTTAAAGGTAGAATCGGGTAGAAACTCACAATGAAATGGAAAGGATAGGCATTCTGTCCTAGTTTCTTCAAAAGCCTCTCCTGCAGACGACTGTTGGGCTTGAAGTCCTCGGGAATGGGAGGATAGGCCTGAAAAGTGTAGATGTAAAGATCTTTTCGGAAGGAGAGCCCTAGAACATCAAGGTCCTCACGGCCATACCGGAAAGCACAGGTTAAGGTCACAAATACTGGAGGAAAAACGAAGAACGTTTGAGAGAAACACCAGAAGTGAAGACATAATTTGCATATGATGTGAAGTACGCTGTCATAAGTATACAAAAACACTCTATATGAGATAAGCTTCAGTTCATCAACAGGAAAACCAAGCAGTAGGGATGCACAATATATTGGTATCCCAAAATGTAATTGTGCATGCTCATTGCCTTTGCCTATTTAGATTACCTTTGCCATCATCAAATGCTCACTTGAAACTTTAAAAAGTCATAGTTTAATTGTTTACCAGGCCTTACATGATAATAATTACTGACTTAAAGGTCTTGTCCAGAATTGTATTTTCAAGGCATTCATACCAAACAACAAGGATGCTTTCTGGCTCACCTTTTCTATCTTTGAGATATTCTGGGTCAACCAGAATCACGCCATCTGTAGCAGAAGTAAATATGAATTATGTCAGTGAGCTTTCACTTCTCCATTTAAATTCAATTGAACCGTTTATCTGAAACCACTAACCAACAGGGTCCACCTGATCTAGATGGTCCACAAAATCTCTTTTCCCCAAATATACAGTAAGCTGTGAAAACAGACAGGATTTTAACTACTACTTTTGGAAATCAAAACTATGACTCTATGATATATAAAAACATCTTACCTTGCAATTTGGACTGGACTTCTTGAATACCCTTTAGAATTAGAGATATGAACGCATGAATAAATCACGGACATCATCAATGCTGATCTTGTAAATGTAGTAGGTGGGAGCATTTTATAGTGAAGCAGATGGCAAGAGCAAACAAATGGTGGAGAGCAACAAATGGCATGCTGGGAAAACTAGTTTGCTTAAAAAGCCCAGTATTGCTACAATAATGCTGACAATAATATTAAAACTAATAATACTAAGTTTTATTAATAAGCAGAAAGAGCAGCATGAGAATGTTGCATAGACCCAACATGGGCAGCTGTTGTTAGCTGCCAGGCTATGCGACATGCATGCTAAAGGATGAACTGACTTCTGATCAAACATTTGCAAATGCTTAATACATATTTCTAACACAATTATCTATACAAAATTTTTTATATAGTTAACGTGCACATTATGTGCTGTTTCTCCATCATGCTCAGTCACATTATCCATCCACGTCCATTTACAATCCAGCTTGTATTAGGTTTCCATAGTTCGCTTTATAATTTCAACAATAATGATACCAGGAAAGATTTTGAGGTCTGAAATTTTAAAAACACTCACCGGGTGCCTGCCTTGTCCCCCATAATGAGGGAGAATTTGGCTGTAGGAATTTGTGGAGAAAAACACACTGATTGTAAACAGCAGCAGCAGCAGCTCCTGTAGATGGCGGTGGGTGGAGCTACCGTTGGGTCACGTGATCTGACACCCACAGAAAAAAGCGGCAGTTCAGAGAGCAAAATTTATTTAATAACACTGAATAGTCGCTTCTTTAATTATATTAATTTTATTATTTATGCATTAATATATATATATATATATATATATATGTATATATATATATATATATATATATATATATATATATATATATATATATTCATGTGTTTGTATTTATATATAAATAATAAATATACACAGTACACACTCATATATTATGTAAACAAAACTTTTATTTTGTGTGTGTATACATATATATATAGAAGCCATTTATACATAGTCAATGTTATACACCTCTGGGTTTATTTTATTTTTTAATAAAGAAACACTATTTTGATAGTCATATTTGACAATATTGTCATATCTCCAAAAATCTCCAGATTCAGTATATTAAAATGAAAGGAGCAAAACTGCTAATTTGTTCATATGCATAGATAATTACCATCTTCCCAACAAAACAAAACAAAAAAACAATACAAATTGTAGCTGGAAGAGGCACACAGCAGTTTGTTTAATGTTCTTTCCATCTGGTTAGGTCAGATCCGTATGGTGTAGGAGTCAGAATGAGTGACATATCGAACCCAACGTTGTGACAGTCCTGTCTGAGTTGGAGAGAGCCGGAGGAAGCGGATCTGAAGGCCAGTGCAGGTTTGTTTGGGCAGTTCAAATGACATACTGACAGGGCCGACCTCCAGTAAAGAGGCGGAGCTTAGACCAGGAACATCCACCTGTGGTACAGAATTGACCTCATCAGTGATGGATCACGTAAATTGTGTCAAGTCAAATGACCATATAATAACATCACCTTGAACAGAGCTGACAACTGTGCTCCTCCTGGGAAACGTGGGATCTCCCAGAGCAGGGCTTTGTTCTTCGGCTGCAGTTCAGCGGTCTGGTCAGGACTACTGAGCTCCTGAGACATACTGTAGTGGATTGAGAGGGGTTACAGGGGTTATAGATGGTCCACAAGACTAAATAACACTAATAACCATGCTGTTAAATAAAATCTGACCTTGTAGAGCCTTTTGGCACAGGAACAGTGATGGAAACATTAAGAGCCGTACTGCAGCCAAAATAAAGAACAACAGTTGTAATGGAACCGTGTACTCATATTGACAAATCTTTTGATGCATCATGACATTTTAAATACTATGCAATACTGACCTTTTAGGTGGAAGATCACATCTAAGCTTGAGGAAAATCAACACCCTGCAAAGAAAGATTTATTCAAATAAAAATCCATGAGAGGATGAGCATTACAGTGATTTTTCACGGTTAAGAGGTGTTTATGCATTTTGATAAAGCTACCAATATTAACTAAATAGAGCAATTTATTATCAATAATAAACAATTATTCCATTCTGAAGTTCAATCGGTGTCGCTCATGTTGCCTTTAATGTCCAGCTCTATAAAGAAATGAACTGAATTTAAATTAAATATATATTAATTTGAAACAGAATTTTACTTAACATTTATTTCATTTAAAAATGGACAATTCCACTTTAAAAAGATTTTAATTAATTTAAAGTTATGTTTAAATTTCAAGTATATAAGGATTCTTCTCAACCTGTGTATGTGTGTGTTTTTCAAGAAAGCAACCAAACATTAGCAGTGTTTATTTTTCTGTCTTTTATATTCATTCATTCAGTCATTTATAATCATTTATTTAAATATTCCACTTAAAACAATTTAATAATCATTAACCATTTATATACTAATTTTACCGATTCATTCATTGATCTGTTATATTATATAATATACCTATATTATATAATCACAATCTAACAAATGATTAGATCGCATGTTATGTGTTTTGCATAAAAATGTCAAAACCCATAGATAAGTTTACAGACCTGTTTACATAATCCTTCTCTACAGAGGGGAATAACTGAAACGGAGGTGCACACGGCAGCTCATCACATAGCTGATACTGCATCACTGTTTGCTGAAGAAAAAACAACTACATCAACTATCCATTCAGAAATTATTCTGAAGTGCATTTCTGAGCGTGTCTCAGCAAGTTACCTCTCCTTGGCTCGGACAAACTTTCAGGATTCTGAAAGTATCAAATTCATCCAATTTGACAGCCTGATGGAATCTGCATTCATCTACACGCACAGCTGAACTATAGCCTGAAGAATAGAAGGAAACAGACTTAATCACAGCTGTAATTAAACATACACAGTCTCTCGAGAAACATCTGTATTGATCAGTGTTGCATACTCAACCTTTTAGCTCGGACTTTCCAATACTGAGCTCTTCATTCAGTCCAATCCGCATCTCTACAGGATGAGCAGAAGAAATATACAATCATAAAAGGAAAGATCATTTCACAGTCTGCATTAACATGGACTGCAAAATGCAGCCAACTCACCTGAACAGGTCGGGAGAAAACATTTTATTCTTATCTCTCCCTGAATATCTGCTTTCATTAAAACTCCCTTAAAAGAAGAGTAGCATGTAAAAGATGTAAGCAATTAGGAGTTTTAGTTCAAAACATGGTTCTTTTGAGTTGTACTCACCTTGGAGCCAATAACCACAGACAGCCTTTCTATCACATCCACAAAGATCTCATTCTTTCCACCCTACAGCCAGAGAGAAGGACAATTCATAATCATTTCTGAGATCATCAAACATAACTGAAGAATCTAAGACAACGCACCTGCTCTCCTCGACTGGACATTATAGGACGACTGGCTGCAACACTAGGGGCCACTTTACTCTGCTGTGTCTCAGCTCCAAACTACAAAATATGAAAATTGTAAAGTCTATACTTATCATTAATATTCATTTGGGTGATTCTCAACCAGGGGGCCAGGACTCACTAGGGGGCAACAACACACTTCCAAAGGGGGCCACAAAATTGTTTACAATTACTTAAAATAACACAAAATAAGATTTGTTTTAAGCTATTAGTTTTAAGAACTGTTGTAAACTACAACAACAATTTCAGCTGCTTTGACCTAGAACTATATTTATTGCTTTAATTTGTTAAAGAAAACACACACACACACACACGCACACGCACACACACACACACACACACACACACACACACACATATATATATATATATATATATATATATATATATATATTAAGAACGAGATTTCTCCTGATCTCGGGCAATTTAATTATAAATGTAATTTCTAGACTAAGTAAAGTCATGGCAATTAATAAAATTATTTATATATATATATATCTATCTATATATATCTATATATATATATATCTATATATATATATCTATAGATATATATATATGAAATTATACACTTGCATAGATTTTCTCAAGCTTTAAAATATTTAATTGGGTAGAAATTGCCATTTGTGTGCAATAATAATCTGAAAATATGAAATCAAATCAAATGTATAATAATCAAAAGTCAAAGTGAAAATCATAAAGCACTTATAAAGCACATATTTTATTTACTTATACTTATTGTACACATTATTTATTATATTGCCACTTCTAGTTTGTAAATAAAAGCAAATAAATGGAAAGATTGAAAATCAGCAGCTTTGTCATTAGAGCAGAAAATATCGGAAATATCTAGACTTTCAGATATTGAAATATTCACATAACTTTGAAAAGTGGTGAAGTCACTTGACTTGGAGTGAAAATGATTGAGAACCACTGCTTTAAACGTAAAATCAACTATTATAATGCAGACCACAGCTGTCTGTTTGTTAAACAAAAAACGTTAATAAATTTATAAATATGTTTAATAAGTAAAGAAAAAAAGATTACTTACCAATCCAACATTACTTAGATCAAAAAGACTGAAGGGTTTGGATGAAACAGCTTCTGTCTGGATGAAGTTTTTCAGGATGTCAGTTGAGGTCGTCTGTATGTAGCCAAAGTCCTGGAGATCAGAAACACAGAGGTAGAGTATAAACAGTTGTGTGCTTTTAAGACTTATGTGTTTGATGTGACAATAAAAAGAAACAGAAAGAACATTTACCACCATCTCATCCAGCAGCTCATAAATCAGAGCGAAATTCATCCGCACTGATTTCTCTGACAAACTGCCGCAGTAGTCCTTCGTAAGAGCGGCTAATCTGTGAGACATACAACTGCTGCTTATTACAACGACATCTACACAGATAATACACAGCTGTAATATTATTAAAATAAAATATGACATTACTGATAATATTAAGATTTGTTAACCTGTTGAGGAACTCAATTATGGTGAAGGGGGACGGGTTTGTGTTGGTGGACGCCACCCAGTAAAGCCCTCCCTGCCTTATGTGGATGAAATTAAGACCTTTGTGTGACTGCAACAAGATCAACAAGTGTAAACATAAGCCAAATAATGCACTGGAAAATTATTACCATATAACAATTAAAAGCCAGGCATAAGATCACCCAAAAATGCTTATTTTACCATGACAACCGGAGGCTGATTACCACTAAGAGCTGTGACCATCTCATAGAAGACATTGATGGCGTCTTTACTTTCCTCTCCTCGGACTGACACGCAGAGTTAAGAAAACTAATGAGCAAAATGTATACAGATTTATGTCATATGAGTCCAAAACGAACTAAAGGCAGGGCTTCATTATTATGTTATCTTTATACCAACCATACATATATAAACAAATAACATCTCACTATTAGATTAGTAAGCCAGTTGTAAGGATACAGTCTTTATATATGAGATGATCTCCCTTTGATGACAAGATGAAAATTTGACTGATCATTTTCTTCAGCACACACGATTGGCTTTCGTGTTATTAAAAATCAGTCTGCTTCCTATCCGCCGTCATTTGTATTCTGCAAACTGACAAAAGAAACCCGTTTAGCTGCTCAAATGTTTCAGTATTTCTATGGTCCCCGACCGTGAAGTAAACAGCCGGTTTGTTCTTCTTCACGAGCACTCACGCATTTACCGTGACGTTTCCTGCCATCTACTGAGCTGGAATATGAACTGCTCCTCGGCGACTACACCAAAACATTACACACCAAGGTACACATGTATTTAAAGTATGGTGTAACACGTGCGAATCGAACTTGTATACATATATGTATATTGATTTATTCGTGTGGAAGTAATAACAAAGACCGGTTGTCTTTAACAAACACTGATCGTAGCAGAATGACTGCACTGAAGGGTGAATATGGTTAAAATATATACTGTTAGGCTATACTGCAGTTAAGTCGATGAAAACTAATAGATCTAATATTTCACTTTTAACTGATACTGTTGAATGTAAATAATAAACAAATAACAGAACAAGTCCTCTTAAGAATCCTGTTTGTAACGTTTGTGTTTGTGACGTTTAGCGTATCAGTGGTGGTCAGTAACGGAGTAACTTTACTAACTGTACTTAAGTACATTTTTCAAGTATCTGTACTTTACTGGAGTAGTTTTATTTTGAGTAACTTTTACTTTACTACATTACAAAGCATAAGATCGTACTTTTTACTACATTTCATAAAACATATCGTTACTCCTATAATATATCACGTGCTCCGACCATGACTCCAACACGCTGAAGCGGTGTCAGATTCAAGAACGGACCGATTCTTTTAATAATCCTTTTTAAAGCGGTTCGCAAATCGCACCAAACGATTCATCACGAATTAGAATTATCCGATTGCAGCTTTCTTTTAGGATTGCAGCTGTTCTAGAGTCGACAACTCACTGATTCAAATGAACCGTTTTGTGCGAGTCTCCAGTGAACTGAATTCACAAGAAAGAACCGGGAGATCTTGTGAGCGCGCACGTCTGATGCAGTTAAAAGTAAGTTATTAATGTCGAAATTTAGGATTAATTATTCTTACTGAAAATCATATTTAGGTCAAAACTGTCAGTTGTTTGGGAACTAAAAATGCTGTAAAGGGTGATCTGTTTAAGCCCACTGAAATGCTTGATTGCAGACGATGCAGACACATCATCAGTGTCTCTATGTTTTAGGTAAAAATAAAAGAAACATTAAAATTACACAGATTAAATAAAATAACTCATGCACGTTCAATTCCCCGCCGCCGTAATGTTAACAGTATTATTAAAATGCTACGCCTGCCCTATGTGACGTATCGTTACTGTTTTTATATTGTTTATCAACAGTATACATTTTTATACAGTTTGGATTATCTAGCCGATTAGACAAATATGAATGTTTATTCATAACAATACTGAAAATAAGTAAATATTGTTAGCTGAGCTAACTGTCTAGCTAACAAACTTGCTGGTGCCAAGATTAACGTTAGATTAGATTCAACTGTATTGTCATTGCACATGTAAGGTAAGTTACAACATGGCAACGAAATGCAGTTAGCATCTAACCTGAAGTGCAATAAACAGTAAGTGCAGAATATACAAGGTCTACAATATGTACAATAAATATACAGATAAGGCAGTATTATGGATATCATTTACAAGTTTTAAATAATATCAGCAAGCATGATATACAGTTAGGTGTACTATGAACATACGCTTTTACATAATCCATCTGTATAGTATGTACACTATAGGCAGAAACTATGAACATATTAAAATAATTTACACTAGTGCAGTGGACTGTATGTGCATAGAAAATATTTCAGTGTTCAAATGGATTACTTGGTGTTTCTGGATGAACAGACAGTGCAAGTAATAACAAGCTTGCTGTTTTTTGCTTGTTGTAAATAAATAAATAAATCAGATGTAGTGATGAGGAGGGGTGAGGAGTCTGTGTGTGTGGTGTGGGGGGTGTCAGAGACAGAGTTCAGCGAGGAGACTGTTCCTGGATCTGCTGGTACTTGTCCGGAGGCTCCTGAAGTGCCTTCCAGATGGCAGAAGGTTAAACAGTCCGTGGTCAGGGTGAGAGGAGTCATTGAGAATGCTGCGAGCTCGACGTAGACAGTGTTTTCTCTGGATGTCCTCAATAGCAGGAAGTGGTGTCCCTGTGATGAGTTGGGAAGTTTTTACCACCCTCTGCAGTGCCTTGCAGTCAGCAACTGAGCAGATCCCATACCAGACTGTGATACAACTGGTCAGGATGCTCTTGACTGCACACCGGTAGAAGTTCACCAGGATGGCTGAAGACAGCTGGTTCTTCTTGACCAGGCTGGAGGTGTTTGTGGTCCATGACAGGTCCTCCGAGATGGTGGTCCCCAGGGACTTGAAGCTGGAGACATGTTCAACAACCATCCAGTTAATGTAGATGGGGTCGTGCATGCTTCCTTTCTTCTTCCTCAAGTCCACAATGAGCTCCTTTGTCTTACTGGTGTTAAGGAGCAGGTTATTGTCAGCGCACCATGCGGCCAGATGCTGTACCTCTTGCCTGTAGGCAGTCTCATCGTTGTCTCTGATGAGGCCAATAACCGTGGTGTCATTTGCAAATTTAATGATGGAGGTGAATCCATGCACAGGCTTGCAGTCGTGGGTGTAGAGGGAGTAAAGGAATGAGGTAATTTTTTTAAATAAAGTCCTAATATTTTTATTCAACCACCTAGATAGACTACATCTGGGGGAAAGATGTGATGTTCAGAACATGGTTACTAAAGTAATTATCAAAATGGGAGGTGATGCCCTCTGACAAGGGGCAGACAAGGTTTGAGAACACATCTGACAGAACCGGTTCTTCACTCGTGAACGAGTCATTATCTGGCTCGGCTCGGTGTTCATCTTCAGTTCTCTCTCCACAGCAGTTCAGTCAGTGTACTGTTTGAGTAAATGAATTACTCCGGGATATTGGTTTGTTTTAGCTCAGAGGGAGTGTCAGACACATTACAAAAAAGTTAACAGCTTAAGTCATTTGTGGATTAATGCATATTGGAGATGCAAACCATTTAAAATGATTCAGTTCGATTTGGTGAACTGGTTCGAAAAGATCCGGTTACATCGAATGATTCGTTCGCAAACCGGATATGACAAACTGCTTTGTTTTGAACTCTCTCTCACAACAGACACGGAAGAGAAGACAATGATGAATAAAGTCATAGTTTTTGCTATTTTTGGACCCAAATGTATTTTCGATTCTTCAAAATATTCGAACTGACCCTCTGATGTCACATGGCAGGGAACTACACTAACCTTTTCCACTGGTGGCCCTTGCGCGAATAACTTTTTCCGTTACTGGTGTAAAACAAGATTTGGTCACACAAATTGTTTAAGTTTTTTTGTGGCAAGTATGCCACTCTGGATAATAATGAAACTGTATTGCATACAGATGTGCTTTTTATTTTACTTGCCATCTTTTAAACCACATGTCTTCTTGTTTTATTTCTTACAGTACACACAGTGCATTGCTCCGTCTTAGTACCTTAACTCAGAACCGTAGCAGTGGGCCCTGTTTAAAATGGTTTAATATTTACTGTATGTCCGTTCTATTTATTTATTTGTGCTATTTACACAATGTTTACTTTTTTTTTTTGTTTGTTTTTTAAGTTTGTAGGTGTCCAGAAATAGCACTGCACAGTCTTCACTGTAAAAAAAATAAATAAAAAAAAATACACAGTCAAACCAAAATGTATTCAGACACCTTCAAGATTGCTCACACTATTAAGTTTATTCTCTATAGATTAGAAATTGGTAATAAAAAAATGACAAGAACTCGAAGTAAAACTGTGTCAGAACAAATTCCTCTTGATAATGTCAGATAACTATTGTAGAAAGATATGTAATGGAATCAACCAAACTTCCGACAACTGTCAGTATGACAATATTTACACAACTATCCATACTTTGTTGGTTACAAAGCAAGCTATGCTTAATTTTGTTCAGTCTGTGGTCTTTTTTATCAATATCACTGGTAATCTACAGTATGAAGAATGTTGGGGTATATTATTTCATAGTCCGCTGTATTTTGCCATACTCCCTTACATAAATGAAATAGTGTCCTGCAGCCATCAGTAAAACAATATAATTAATTATATCCGATTTTTGGTTTGACTGTGGATAAATTCTTGTTAAAACTACAAGGTAATTCAGTCAAGAGCTGTGAGTGATTTACTTTCAGTTTCTTGGATTAACATTAAAGACACTGACAGCAGATTTAGTAAATTAGATGCGGTCACTTTAAAGGGGGGGGTGAAATGCTCGTTTTCACTCAATATCCTGTTAATCTTGAGTACCTATAGAGTAGTACTGCATCCTTCATAACTCCAAAAAGTCTTTAGTTTTATTATATTCATAAGAGAAAGATAGTCTGTACCAATTTTTCCTGGAAAAACACGACCGGCTGGAGGCGTGACGTGTGGGCGGAGCTAAAGAATCACGAGCGCCAGTAGGCTTTTGCGTTGAGAGCATGTGGAAGCTGTGACATTATCGTGAGGGAAAAACCATCATCCAAAACAAACCATGGCTTACAGTCAGATTCAGCCGTTTATTTATGATCCAGAATCAGATCCCGAGGCTGAAACTGAACGAGAGCAGAAGCAGCAACGACTCGCTCCGAGCGGGACACGAACCGGGGTCTCCGGCATGGGAGGGGACGCACTAACAAGGAGGCAGAGATATTTTAAGCAGTTTTACTCACCGCCTGCGGTTCCAACACACGATCGTGACCCTTTTTCCTTGGGATTGCATCATCCTTAAGAAATAAACGATACACAAATCAGTCGTCAAACTGGGCCTTGTTTGTAAAACAAGCATCTTTGAAATGCAGGGAACAAACAAAAACACTTGCACAACTCCGTTGATGCTCTGTAAAAATAAACTCTATCCACTTGTCCCTTAATGCTGTTTTTTTTGGTAATCTGTGCAGGGTTGTCTTGCCCTGGCAACCAAAAACACACTTCTTTTGTGACTTTTAGCGACGCTCTCGCTCAGATCAGTGAATCGCTCTGATCAGTGAAATGTCTGTGCTCAGCCTCGCTATAAGGGAGCGCGCGCTCTTCCGGCAGAAGTGCCTTAGGACCCATATAAGGAAATTCCGCTCCATCTAACGTCACACAGAGCCATACTCGAAAAAAAACTTTCCCAAACTTGTGACAAACCCGAAGGAGTATTTTGGGAACAAAAATACTCCTTTAAACGTACAACTTAATTTTTGAAACTTTGTCCATGTTTAGCATGGGAATCCAACTCTTTAACGGTGTAAAAAACTCAGTATGCATGAAATAGCATTTCACCCCCCCTTTAAGAGACAATCTACCATTATAATGATACACATCCGATATCTTTCTCAGCTCTTTACTTTCACTTAAGACATAACCACATACTTTTCGAACACACTTTCCAAGACAGGTATTTTTACATATTTAGTATGTATTTGTCTGTACAAAAGCAAGAAGACTTTGAGATGCATGTCTGGGTGCGCCCTGAACACCAGAACACCGCGGTGCTGAATTAAGCTCTTTCGCATCCTTTTCTGTTTGTTTAAACTTCGATTTGTATTTGTTCCTTCAGGTGCAGGAGGAACGTCCTGAAGCATTGCTCGGTTCAGTGTTGCTGTTCGTGAGATACGCCTCTCTCGTGTGCACAGAACAGAGCGCGCGATTAACCAGCTACTTAGTTGAGCTTTCCCACATCGAGGGGCTGAAGCCAACTTGATGTGTTGAATGCTCAAAGCACATTATAAAACATATTTTTAAAATAAAAAATTTCTGTTTTAATAAATGTCATAGCATATTGCCTAAAACATAAGGTAGGTACAAAAATAATCAGTGATACATTTGCGACCTCAAAAAAATTAGGGTCGCAGTGTAATTTCAAAAGGTTGCATATGCGACCATTTTGGTCGCAGTGTAGTTCCCTGGATGGACTACTTTGATGATGTTTTTCTTACTTTTCTGGACATGGACAGTAGACCATACACACAGTTTCAATGGAGGGACTGAGAGCTCTCGGACTGAGTCTAAAATATCTTAAACTGTGTTCTGAAGATAAATGGAGGTCTCACGGGTTTGGAACGACATGAGGGTGAGTTATTAAAATGCCTAAATGTACATATACATTTTACAAGTCTTTGACCTCTAGTTTTAGATTATATATCTCAAATAATAATGAATAATAAATATAAACTCATATATATTACTAAGATATATAAAACATTAGGTATTTGAGACCTTATATTGACTAATGAAATAAATGTTAACAGATCAGAATAATAAGTTAAATTAATTATTAATGTAAAAAACACATCTGTTTTCAGGTGACGTCTGTGCTGTGTCTTTATGGGGCTCTGCACTGCTTAGTTATTCTGCCAGGTATGATTATTTACAAAAGTTTTCTTTAAGAAATCACTATTCAGCTAAACATTTGTTAACTGTTTTTAAAATTTTCACAGTGTCTCAGGCAAAATCCTTGCCAAAAGTCTCCAAAGACAATAAATATATATCTTCCTTTTTCTGTCATATAATTAAGTTTTAAAAGGTTACTCCACCCCAAACTGAAAGTTTAGTCATTAATCACTTAACCCAGATTGCATGTCTGATGGCAGATGGAGTATTCTGACAACGACTTTTCAAACCTTTTTTATGGACCTTGACAGTGTTATTTACTTTGCAGTCTATGAAAGTCTCAAGCCTCCAGGTTTTCATCCAAAATATCTTAAGGGGGGGGGGGGGGGGGGTGAAATGCTCGTTTTCACTCAATATCCTGTTAATCTTGAGTACCTATAGAGTAGTACTGCATCCTTCATAACTCCAAAGAGTCTTTAGTTTTATTATATTCATAAGAGAAAGATAGTCTGTACAGATTTTTCCCGGAAAAAAACGAGCGCCTGGAGGCGTGACATGTGGGTGGAGCTAAAGAATCACGAGCGCGAGTAGGCTTTTGCTTTGAGAGCGTTTGGAAGCTGTGAAATTACCGTGAGGAAAAAAACATCATCCACAGCAAACCATGGCTAACAGTCGGTATAAGCCAAATGTGGTGTCAGTTTATTTAGATATTGGGTGTTGTTTCTTGTTTGTACAGCAGGTGTCGCTCTAATGTTACCTGAGGTCAAAGTTATAAAGGAAGTATCAAACTGCCAAAGGGCAGGGGGGTTTGACCCGGAAGGGCAAAAAGGTTTTGACTGCTTGTGGCGCATAGGCGCTAGAAAACTGATTGTTGACTGTGTGTATATGTATACCGATATGATTTACCATTGAAACTGGATAAATGGATATTTACCTCTGCACGATAAAGCAAATAAAAGAATAATCAGCAACACAACAAAGCCTATATATTCTCAAGACCAAATCCGTAAGGTAACAGAACAACAAGGACACAGCGCGCCAGCCAGGCATAGCCGGGCGAAACTACCCCAGCTGTCAGTATTAGACTGAGCGACTACAGTCAGATTCAGCGTATATTTATGATCCAGAATCAGATCCAGAGGCTGAAATTTAACAAGAGCAGCATCAGCAACGACGTCTCTATGTGGTATGTATTGAAACTGTATATATTTGCATAGCGGTTTTGGAAAATGACAAAGTTCCACTTTATGTCGTCTTTTTTTTTCTTTTAAGCTGTACATGTGGAAAGTTCAGTTTGATGACAACATCGCATGTTGCTTACTTGATGTGCTTACACACCGATTGCTAAGTTAACAACACAGAGATATTTTAAGCAGTTTTACTCACCACCTGCGGTTCCAACACACGATCGTGACCCTTTTTCGTTGGGACTGCATTATCCTTAAGAAATAAACAATATGCAAATCCGGCATCAAACTGGGCCTTGTTTGTAAAACAAGCATCTTCGAAATGCAGGGGAACAAACACAAACACTTGCACAACTCCGTTGATGCTCTGTAAAAATAAACTCCATCCACTGGTCCCTTAATGCTGTTTTTTTTTGGTAATCTGTGCAGGGTTGTCTTGCCCTGGCAACCAAAAACACACTTCTTTTGTGACAATTCGCTCTCGCTCTGATCAGTGAATGTCTCTGCTGTGCTCTGCTATACGGGAGCGCACGCTCTTCCGGCAGAAGTGCCCTTAGGACCCATATAAGGAAATTCCGCTCCATCTAACGTCAGACAGAGCCATACTCGAAAAAAAACTTTCCGAAACTTGTGACAAACCGGAAGGAGTATTTTGGGAACAAAAATACTCCTTCAAATGTACAACTTAATTTTTGAAACTTTGTCCATGTTTAGCATGGGAATCCAACTCTTTAACAGTGTAAAAAACTCAGTATGCATGAAATAGCATTTCACCCCCCCCTTTAAGTGGTGTAGATAGTATTGTTTCACACGACTTGGATTAAACCGCTCAGTTTATATGGATAAGTTTTCTGATGCCTTTATGCTCCTGTTAAATCTTTTGAGTTTTTAAAAGATAGGTAAAATCGTATTGGTTTAGAGCAACAGAATTTGCATTTTTGGGTGAAGTTATTTCCTCAGCAAGCAATACACAGCAGAAATAAAAATAGAACCCAGCCTCCACCCCCTACTTTACCACCTGTCTTCACCCCCTACTTTACTACCTGTCTCCAAGATGGATGTTATGTACCAGCGTAATTTCAAAAGACCCCCAATCATGCCACATATTGTGTACCTTCCCACTTGTGGTATACCTGTACTGTGCGATCCACGTTACCACCCAATCTGCAAACCCATTCCTGTCCAGAAGTCACGCTCTCCACCTGTAATTGCCTCAGAGCCAGTGACGTCTGCTTCTTCTCAACCACCACAAAAATCCACGCCTCCACCAGCCCCTCAACCAATGATTATCAATGGAATAGAGTTTGACTGTGACTGATTGCGTAATCAACAATCCTCCGAGGCCAGTTGAGATGATTGAACCATCACCAGCACTGCCAGTGGAAAAGGTGAAAAAATAATAAATGTGGAACAAAGTAATCCTATATGCCCCAGTTCCAACCTATGACACATTTGACTTCAATCAAGATCCTATCCACCATGCAGCTCCAGCTCCCCGATTTCTCAAAAAAAAAAAAAAGTGAGAAAAAAGTATCTTCATAATTTACTCCGTTCACATTTTCTTATCAAAAGGATGTATAATTTATGGTCACGTAAAAACTAGTTTGGTTTGTTTATCGGATTGATGTTATAGGTTTTTGTTTTTTACAAATTTATCCCAGAAGAAAGTATGTACACTGAACGTCTGTTACAATATGTTGTTTTAAAACGACTGTTTTGGTCATTTATAGAATTTTCTAACTGGCCGCATAAGGTAGCGTGGCCGAGCGGTCTAAGGCGCTGGATTTAGGCTCCAGTCTCTCTGGAGGCGTGGGTTCGAATCCCACCGCTGCCAAATTTGTTTTCTAAATATTTAAAACGGAGAAATTATCACAGCACAAAAACATGCTTTTAAATTTCCGGTTGTATCAAGGCGCACAGAACTTCAGCTTTTATCTTTAGATATGTCTTAAAAATATATAGCTTCAAATTTATAGCTTGCAATTGGTCATGTTTTCACATAATCCTTTAAACAATCATTATTAAGCGCTTAACATAATTTATTGACAGCCGTTCTTGTACAATAATCACTGTTTGCGAATTTTAAAAGGCACCGCTGGGATTCGAACCCAGGATCTCCTGTTTACTAGACAGGCGCTTTAACCAACTAAGCCACGGCGCCAGCAAACACTTTTTAAAAATGTAATTTTTTGGAACACACATAATGATAATTCGTATGAGGGTTTTATCGTAGACAAAAGTAAGATAATAGTCAAGCTTAACTTCCCTCGTACATTTTCTATGGTAGTACTTATCACTACGGATGCAATACATTTGTGGCCAAGGGGGGATTTGAACCTATAATTGTGTGTATTTTACTCGTCCCGCCTCCCTTTAATTTCCTTCGTTCCTAATGGCCAGTCAGCGCTCTACACCTATCGGCGACTGGCCCCCACTTGTTAACGTAGAATGACAACTTCTTGAAAATAATTCGACGAGGATGGGATTCGAACCCACGCGTGCAGAGCACAATGGATTAGCAGTCCATCGCCTTAACCACTCGGCCACCTCGTCTGAAACCAGCAGTTTATAGAAAACAAAATTCTATAATAACCTACAACGATAAACAAAATCTTATTCTCAAAAAAAAGACTTCAGTATACTATAGCTCCCCGGTAGTCTCATAGACAGTAAAAGATTGTCTGCGAGAGCTAATTTGTGAATCACTGAATCATATATGCAACTAATATAACTGCGATACACATGGCGTTTATTTACTTTCCCAAGAACCCATTCATTACCAATGGTAGCGTGGCCGAGCGGTCTAAGGCGCTGGATTAAGGCTCCAGTCTCTTCGGGGGCGTGGGTTCGAATCCCACCGCTGCCAATCACTTTTCCCCTTTATAATAGTACTTTTTGACGTCATGTGTTACAAAGTGTACCGCGAAAGGCACACAATATTAGACACACTATATTTACCTTATATAGTGCTAAAAGTATTATTAAATTGTATTGTCGACACCTCCGCTATTAGGCTTTATTACAATAACACTGCTCCAGAAATCTAAATGTTTTCATATTTCCCATTCCCTTGAACAAGTAAGTTTACGCAGCCTGGGAAGCCCATTCATCCCTTCATAAACCGCCATTTTGTTTGTTTTAGCAATCCTTACTTACAAATAAATTAACCACAAGGCATGTTGTGCAAATACAATCCACGAACCCCATCCCGCGTCATCTTACATATAATGTTGAAAGTGTTCCACACGGACAACCTAAATGTGCCCGGTCCCGTCATGTCATACTGTCAACAAGCAATGCATCCTCCATCTCCTGCCTCTCATGGTCACTGCTTCCATCCCGCAGCTTCCCGGATGACGAATGACGTCAACGAGCCATCTTTGTTCGCCTAATCCAAGCATCTATTTTTTATGTGTACATAGTGACAGAAGAGAGTAGCAGTAGAGCGCCCTTGTTATAAAGGCAATAATAGCGAGGCGCGGCACACCGCTGGAAAGAAAGTAATACAAACCATTAAGGAATACCACTTTACTGGAATAACCTGGAGATTGCATTATTTATCCCGGAGACGGGGAGAAACACCTGAAGCAGCGCGGTCATCCACACATTTCTTGTAGACGCACACGACACCCGGTTTAAAATGTGAGTACGGTTTACTTAAAATTCGTTTTCGTAATCTAGTTTTGAATGACGTTTTAGAACGTTGAAGTTTTATCACGCTGTCACTTGTTAATAGAACGTGGTTGACAAATAATAATAATAATATGTACGCACAAAATAAAACATTTTCCACATTGCCGTATGTTTGTATTTGATTGCATATATACGCATCCACATCTATTGCGTATTTCCATTGAATTCTGACGAGCGCACTTGCTAGATAATTGTCTATAAATAGACCCTTAATAGCCAATGTTTTTCCTTTTTTAGTTGCTACCGCTAGCATACAAAATGTGCATATGTACAGTAAATTGCTGTACGGGAACGTGTTTATTTATTATATAGACGTTTTTCGCTTTAATATCGTGTTTGGTTTGAACAACAGCGATAGAATCACGCCTAGACACCGGATTGGACTGGTTTGGCTGGTATTGGTCGCGCGCTTTTAGAATGAAAATAATTTATGAATTGAAATTATGTAGGCTATGTCAATTAATATATTTGTCCACCCCAATCCCTGTCCCTATGATAATTTCGATGTCAATTCAAAAGCCCTCTGGGAGTTGTCTCAAATAGCTCAAGGCCCACTGTATTTCAACCCTGGTCTGATATCAGTTTGAACAAATTGACATTTACAAAATCATAATTAAAAATACCTCACATGGTATAAAAAAAGAGAAGAAAAAAAATCCCTTTCGAAGGTTAGAGGCGTGATATTTCAGTCGTGGGGCTTGGTAAACGGACCGTCACATGTTTCAGGCAAAGTGGGCGATGCAATTTGTTACATTTTCGAATTATATTATTCTCTTATCCATTCAACACGTTTCTATGGAACTAGACCTTGATATTTATTCATATTTGGCTAGACTAAAGCCAAATGGCTGGCACAAAGGGCGCAGGTGTTCCTCTGCAGGAAAAAAATGGCCGAGTATACTAGTAGTTTCTAGACACGCTCGTTTAACAGGTCTAAATAATCCAGGCTGTAATTGGCGCCATCTTCAATAATATATCCATATTACCTCCGATATTGTATACTCCTATTAAAGTATCACTGGGCCTGGAGTGTGAAATTTTGACATGACCAATTTGCTGTTTTAAGGTTCTAGCATAACAGATTGGTAACAAGTAGTGACAAATGTAAACATCTGGTCCAGTTATTTGATAAAATGTATGTTGATTGTGACGCAACAATGACAGAGACTCACACATGCTATATGAAGGCCTTGTGTGGGGGTGGGGACAATGTCTCTATCATTCATATGATCCTGTCTTTACCAGTCGAGTGAAAGGAACGCTACATAAACAATTTATTGAACCTCATATTAGTCTAAATGTACA
Source organism: Carassius auratus (assembly GCF_003368295.1). NCBI lineage: Eukaryota > Metazoa > Chordata > Actinopteri > Cypriniformes > Cyprinidae > Carassius > Carassius auratus. The sequence goes on from NW_020527831.1 coordinate 331,150, forward strand.
TTGTTTTTTAGTTTATTCATTTGGGATTTGTCAGTTGGCATCAGAAAAAAAATAGCCTTGCATAACCAGACCTTAAGAGCACAGGACAAATGTTTGGTGTGTTACTTAATCAAATTCATTTTGTTGAACTGACACACGTTTTGCTTTAAAGGGGAAATTAAGCATCAGTGCAGCCATTAGTCTTGATGATGATAAAACTACTATGATATTGGCTATACCCAGATTTTGTCTTCAGATAATTTAGTATTGAATCATGTGCTCAGACTGGTTCCTCTTAAAGCCGGTTTCTGCTTCTTATGTTTGGATGATAGATAGATAGATAGATAGATAGATAGATAGATAGATAGATAGATAGATAGATAGATAGATAGATAGATAGATAGATAGATAGATTGTAATGTATGTGCATTAACACAGAACACAAATACATTTCACAACAAAACATTTCACACAAATACGTTTAATTTTACAACATTACAAATAAAAATCTGAGTTGCAAGAATGTTACTATTTTGTTCTGACTAGATTAACTATTAAAATGATACACATCACTCAAAGCAAAGTGCAAATCAATCTTTTCATGTCGGTGAAGGGAAGAGGAGCCAAGACTTAATGTCTAAATATAGACTACTATAAATGCAGATGAGTGGAAGTAAATGAGAATGAAAAAATGCTGGTAAATAAGAATACAAATATGGTAAGCTTTACTCCTAGCTCATTTACTCAATAATAAAAAATAAAAAAATCCTTGTAGGAAAAAAGAAAGTCTTTCCTTTCTTACTAAACAGGGATTATATCCAGGGATCCTTCAGAGGTGACCTTTGTACAGAGATTTGTCTTCCTCTGGTGGCTGAGACTGGCTTTACCAATGAGACTTTTTTCAGAAATCCATGTTTACTCATCATTTCTGTCAGTTAAATTAAAATACATTTAATTTTGCTTCACAGGAGTCTTTACAAATGACAAAACTGTAAGCAAGCGAGTGAGCAGTTCCAGTACATTTAACTAAACCATGTATTTTTATTTTCATGCAACAGCTGCTCATCAAATGACAGTAACAATATGTGATTGTCTTGTTGGTATGATGATTATGACCAATCAAAGTGGTGAATTTGAATCATAATCACAATTTGAAAACAAGCAATTCAAACTAATTTAAGACAATACTAACAAACATCCATCATATATAGATTCTGTAAATCCCTGTACTAATAATACACCCCAGTGATACTGAAGTTTTGACAAATCCCTGCATGTTGGTTTGCAGGTCTGCCCCAGGCCCTGCCGGTGCCCCAGGCACAGAAGGAGGTAACCAGCCTCCCCCTAACCTCACCAGCAACCGTCGCTTACAGCAGACTCAGGCTCAGGTGGATGAGGTGAGTGAACCCCATCTCTTTGTCTTCTTTCACCTATAAGTGCATTTTCAGAACACACAATTATGACACAGTTTACTAAGAGTCACCTTCATCCTTTCTCAGGTGGTGGACATTATGCGTGTGAACGTAGACAAGGTTCTGGAGAGGGACCAGAAGCTGTCAGAGCTGGATGATCGGGCTGATGCCCTGCAGGCTGGAGCCTCACAATTCGAGACCAGTGCCGCCAAGCTCAAGAATAAATACTGGTGGAAGAATGCCAAGGTAAACAACACAAAACGTGCCTTGAGTAAGACTGGAAAAGGCGATGGATTTTCATTACAGCGCATCTAAATCAACAGTAAATCTCAAATCAGTATACTGCTTTGAAATTAAAGTCCTTTATCATTCATTCAACATCTTTAGCTGTCAGTATAAGTACATGGTGTTGTTTGTATTTACAGTTTCAAATTTTATATTAAAAATAATATAAAAAAACAGTAACTTTAAACAAAAAGTAGTTTATAATAACACACTTTTTGATCAAATGTTTGAATGTTGGTTCTTTATAGTCTACTTTTTACAGCTTATGAACTCATTCTGCTTCTTTTTGCCTCTTTTCTTTAGATGATGATTATCCTGGGGGTGATATGCGTGATTGTCCTCATTATAATCATCGGTAAGCAATGATACTATTATTACTGATTTTCAAATACAACGTGGAATAAAAAATTTTCGACTCTCAAATGCATAAATTATTAGTTTGTTAAAGGAAATACATTTTTAAATGGGTGATTTGCCATTGGGAAGTTAAAACTCGGCTGCCTATGCAGTAGAAAGGCTTATTTTGTCTATAATCAGTGCTACATGACTAAGGAATACAGTGTTGTATGCTAAAAAGGTAGGTAGCTTCAACACTCATGCTGCACTGGGCTCAGTCTGACTGTCTGTAGGTGGGGATATAAATATTTGTATAAATACAATCTGTAGTTTTAACAAAAGCTCTAGAGCTATCAAAAGATTTAGCATTTTGGGCCATCCAGCGGACTTTAGCTGACAAGTTAACCATGAGATCTGAGCGCAGGTTACATCAGGAAAGACAGTGTTCATCTGCATACTATTGAAACTAAAAATACATAACTGGTTGAAAATCTGTGAATTTTTACAAAGCTCATCGTTTTGAAAAGCGAGCTGTGCACTGATTTGCCAGCTATCCAGTGTGTTGTGATTGGACAAAAACATTAAAACCCATTATAAACGATGCAGTTGTTGGATCCAGAGAGGACATAATTACAGATTATAATGACAATACCAGTGGTTCTCAATACCAGTTCTCGCGCCTCCCAGCTCTGCATATTTTGCATGTCTCTCTTTGTTAACACACCTGATTCAGACCTGATTCAGATGATCAGCTCATTTAGAAGTGAGCTCCGTGCATGAACTGGGTTCCCACTGAGGTCCCTACACAGTGTTCATTGCTCCCTACTCCCTGAGCAGGGGAAATCTTTTACCTCACTTCAGAACATTCTGTAAATAAATACAATTTAAAATCACGTCTCGCACACTTTAAAGCACTTTGAATGGAACATATACATTAGCTTCGAACTGGAATCATGGAATATCCTGTTATGTTCACTTCGCAGGGCACTTACAAAATGTGCAGAGCAGGGGGGTGCGAGGACTGGAATTGCTGCACACATCTGAATATTTGGGTTGAACAGTTCTGGAACAGTGTTGTAAATACAACTTAACCTTGGAATTCTTGTTGTGTCCTCCTTTGGAAGACCAAAAAAAGTAGTTTCACTTTCACAATGAAACACACAGCATCTCCACAACATGGAGACAGCAACAGCGAGAATCAAAGTTACACTTTGTGAACATTTGGGCGGTGTTATGCAAATACATAGACATGTTGGGACGTGTTGACACGAGGTGTTTTACGGGGCATGGACAAGTCTTACATTTTATGAAGAATATCTCTTTGGATTTGAGACTTTAGTCTTCGCAACTTTACAGATCTTCTTCATGCACCAAGAGCTTGTAACACTCCAAAAGAAAAAAAGGGAAAAATTTAAATTGCTACATATGACCCCTTTAAGCACTTCACAGTCAACTTGGTGTTTGTATTTGATTTAACAAACCTGTGTGAGAAAATTGCAAGTTGAACAATTCCATTAAAACTAAAACCACCTTTCCACTATCTCTGATATTCTCATACAATCCTCACATTTTGCCCCCTAGTGGCAGTCATGGAATATTTAATAAAATCTGCTGTTACACTGATCTTATTCACCATTGTAAAATAAATGAATAAGGAGTGTGAATATATCCACACAAAACAAGTCAAAGCCACTATGTTCTAATTCTGCATACACATTTGATCAAGCTCCACGCCTCGCCAATACTATTCTCCAATCTCCATTAGAAATGAATGTTTCGGTCTGTCCTTTGTCTTGGATAGTGAAAAGGTGGCTAAAGTAGAAAATACTTTAGAGTAACACCTTATAAGATGATATTTCATATTACGTACTGTTTCTTGAATCTTGACGTTAAATCTGATCTGCTTCTCTTCACAGTGTACTTCAGCACCTAAAGCGTGACGATCCTACCCCACTCTGAGCTCACGAACGCCCAATTCCAAGCGACAGAAAAATCCCTCCAAAAAAGATTCTCACAACAATCAATTTATTTGCCCTCAAAGAGTCTAAATCTGTCCCTTCCCTCGCACCCTCGCCCCCTGCCTCACAGCTGGGCCCCTGTCACTCCTCGTCCGTCCTGTCCGTGAGTGTGTGGCCACGTCTCTTCTGAAATACTGGCTTTTCTGAAATACTGTTCATACTCCAAACTCCTGATTACTTGTGACAACCCATAAAAAAAAGAAATCACAACTCTTAGAATATGATAAGATTATACAGTATATATTCTAAATGTTCTTTGTAGAATTTTATTCTGATATGATGGTTTTTGTAGTTTGTGTGTGAGTGTGCATTTGTATATTTTTTTAAGTTTAAAAAGACTTTTTTTGCTTCAGGTTTTATCTACTGCCTCTTAATCTGGGTGTTTGTATCTTGCACGCTCTATTTCACTCTTTCTTGATCACTGAGTATTGGTGTATTTTTGCACAAACGATAGATTCCCTTAACTGAGGTACTGAATCAATATCAATTCAAATATTGTTCTTTGTCACATGCATTCTATCTCAGACCTAAATATTTCCCCCTCAACCCCCTCTTTCTTTCTTTCTTTCTTTCTTTCTTTCTTTCTTTCTTTCTTTCTTTTTCACCAACAGTACTTACTCTTTTAGTGAACTGCCACAACAAACAGGACCAATGACTGTAGATGCTTATGTTAATTTAATGTCTTTAGTGTCTTATCTCTTAAACATTCCTTAATAGCAGTGTAGAATTATGCTGTCTATCTAACAAAGTAAGTGTATTTATTATAAAGAAATCCGAAATAGGTCTTAAACAACCTCAAGTACTTGTAATGCAGTCAAACTAGGTTTTGACAGGGATAGCGAAGTAATTAATCGCACATGGGTCATTTGCGCTGTATGTGAAAAGATTTGAAAGAGTTAGTGCTATTCGAACGGCAAATCGGGACCAAATTTCCCAGATTCTTTCTGCTGGTAAAGATTTTGAAGCCTAGAGAGATTCAAGGCCGAAAAGGGGATACAGTATCATGCACAAAAAGCTTGTTTTCGATGGCTCTTTTTAACTGGTTAGACTGCAGGTGCGAATGGGAGAGAACCATGTGCTGTGTTCCTTCCTCGCAGCAGAACTACTGCCAAACCGATACACGAGTTCATCCGTCTGAAAGCACATAGGTTGAATCTTCAATGTGAGGTAGGTTTGACAGCCGTGGTTCACTCTCTTAAATCTAGATACTGCCTTTAATTTAGTCTTTCTTTGAATTTTAGATATAGATTCTATTATATTTTTGTGTGCGAAGCAGGAAGGAAAAGGAGCACGTCGTTTCAGGACTTGAGGCTGGTGCCATGTGCACAGCGAGCACTTTTGTGTCCCTCGCTATTGTCCACCTCTCTGTGTGCCTGTTTGTTCAGTTCAGCCGTAGTTTACACACTGCCAAGCACCTGAGGGGTAGTTTTTTTCATGTTGTCTTTTGTTTTTTTTCCACCGTGCTCTTCCTGGTTTGCTCTTGTGCTTATATAGACCTACGCCTCCATCAGCATCACCCTTCAGTCTCATCCGCTCCATCTGTCGATAAAAAGCGAGCCAGGCGTGAAGTGTGTGTCTGCACGTGAACACCCCCCTCCTCCCCTGAACCCTTCCAACTTAGCGCCATTAGCATTTCTTCTTTCACACATGATTCGGTTTCTAGCCGCCCATCGTAGTGTGTGTGTGTGGAGTATTTCTGCTTGATCCTGACAGATTAGGCTGTTTAAACCTAGGCAGGTAAAGAAAGGCTGTTCCCGTGGCAACCTGCTTGCATAAACAGGGGGGAGGGCATAGATTAGCTGATTGAATGTGACAGGGGGCCGGGCTGTTAAGGGGGCGGGGCTAGATACATTTTTGAACAGGTTTCCATTCCATATTAAGAATGAACTGTAATATTTGTAACTTTAATAATTTTTATTTCATTTATTTTTTCTTCTTTAAAAGCCTTAGTTAATTTAATATTTTTTCCCCATTCCTGCATATTCATTCATTCCTTTGTCCCGCTCATGTTAAGCTTTTTTAATGAAAAATGACCAAAGACCATATTATATCTTGCTTATACTGCCAACTGCCGTCAAAAACAGGTTAAGGGACAACATTTCCCCAGATCTCTGGTTTTTAAAAGCTCTCATCCAGCAAAAGGAAACAAGAAATTGCCCCTCTCTCTTCAGGTCTCTGTTTATTTTACTTGAATATTTAGTGGAGGTGATTGCTAACAGGATAAGGAATTAGAAACCACAATCTGATGGATGCATCCCCAGGCCTGATATCTAAAGTATAATAGCACAACTTCTCCTTTAGGTCTGTCTCTTTAATGCTGAATATAAAACATGGAACTATTTCTTTGTAGCTGTTTAAACAAGAAAAAAGACCAAAAAAAAAAAAATGTATTGTTTCGTGTTGTAGTGTGGGCTTCATCTGGAGGAAGGGGGTCCTTTTTTAGATTTTACATTTAAGCCATAAAACAATCTGGAATTAGAATAAGATGTTTTAATATTAAAATAGATAAACTATTTATTATATTAGGCAAATCTAAAACTTTTTCTCCCAGGGGTTGTCAACATTTTAAAGGAGTCTATAACTAACTAATAAACATTATGCACTGGGGTAGGACTCAAACATGACAAATTAATTAAACAGCGTTTAAGACGCTTCACGAATTGAAAGTATTCTAATAGAGGACTACTACAAATAATGTATGTGCTTTTCTGTTTTTCTTTGTGGGAGTGTATGAAGACGTTTTCTTTTGTCTTGACACTTATTTGTATGTTTTCTTCAAAACCGTGTGGGTCGAGAGGGACGGTGGGAGTAGTTTTGTCATGCCAGCCTGTTAAAGATGCTGTGCCTTCTTTATTGGGAGGGAACCAATGAAGACACAGAACTTTACTGGCTCAAAGCCACAGTGATTTCTCCATTGCTCACGTCATACAGTTGTTTAGTCTTCAGTTGTTTACTTTAAGTAGAAATTAGTTAAGGCTTCACTGTGGTGCTCTGTGGCACAGCTTCATTGTGCATGAAAGGGTGTTTTTTTTTTTAATATATATTTTAAGTTTAAAAATAAGAACGGTGACCTAAGATATCAAAGTAATACTGGAAAATGAACCCTGCCTTTTTAAAGGTTAGCGTGTCAAAAGTCTTTTTCAGAAAGCTTGTACAGACTGGGATTTTAACTTCAGATGATTGCTATTCATTCAGAGATGTTTTGAATGAAAAGTTATGGCGTTTTGTTGGTTGTTGAAGGATTTTGGGACTGAATAAACAGTATAAACAAGCAGAATTTAAGGAGCTGATACCATAGAGCTTCATGGAGGTCTAGAAATGCGTCGAACCAAGAGCCAAGTTGCTGTATTAATAACAATTTGTGTTTCATTTGTGTATTTATTTGATTTATGGCGGTTCATTTGGGAAGGAAAGGTTGAAGATTAGCATTACCCCTGTTTGTCTGGCCTTTTTGGAGGGACTAGGCCGGAGGATCATGGGTAATGCGGTCTTCGCAGTTTTATGTTGTTATTTTGTTTTATTTTTTATTTATTTGTGACATAAGTTATAGTGGACTACATATGAAACAGAAGGGAGTACATTGTAACAGGGAATTTTTTTGGCAAACAAACATACATAAAATCAATTGTAGAGTAAATCTGTAATGTCTATTATATGGATGAACATCTTGGGAATATATATATATACATATATATATATATATATATTGCAAAAAAAAAAAGAAAAACCTGTGTTTATTGTTCCGAGTTAGAAATTGAAATGTGTGTGTGTTTGAAAACAATGACAACATAAAAATAAATATATATATAAAAACTGTGTCAGTCTGGATTTTTTTTTAATTGATATAAAATATTAATTTATTTCTTAATTGTATGTATTAAGATTGTGTATTTAAGAACATATTAGCTGTTTTTTTTTTAATAATCCAGTATAAAAAAGGCCAGCTTCAGCATTTGGAGAAGATTTTTACACAGAATGAATCCTAAGGAAAAACGTTTATACAGTAAAAATACTTTTTTTTTTTCAGTAAGTGAATATTTTAATTATTTTAGGTAACTATTCACTATGCGTCACTATTTCATACACTAACAAAAAAAAAAAAAAACTAACCTGTAATAGGCTACTATGGTAGAAGTACATTAAGTTACATGAGTATGCAGTCAGAACAGAATTAATGTATAATAATGCTAAACACTCCAATAAGTTAATATTGAGCATTAAGACACAATGTTTCTAGAAAATGTGTATTCTTTGGCAAATTATAATATATAAAGTCATAAGACGAATATGTCAAATATTATTTGTTATTTATTTATTATTATGTATAAAGTGTAAACTGAATATGACACAAAAATACACATTACAAAAAGTCATAATGACGACTTAAAAAAAGTTAAAAAAAATATAACAAAAGTCAGAAAAGGTTGAAATTATGAGACAAAGTTTATGACAAAAAGTCAAAAGCCTGTTTATTCTGCATTTTTATGTCATAATAGACTTTTTAATGCCATAACCTCAACTTTTATCTGTTTTAAAACAAACATCTGACGCAAATAGCCTATAAAACCTGCAGAAACATGTAAATATGTACAGTCAACTGTTTGTTATCATAAAATACCATCTTCAGGGTGATTAAAAAAGTTATCATTCCGTCAGGGTCATCTATGACTATCATCTTGAGCCATGCTATCACCATCTAATGAAACTATTATAAAAGTATGGCACCGCACCGCCCTACATTTTTGAAAGGGATGTCAAAGGCTATTAAGTCAGCCTAAACACTGGCCAAACGTGAAATTATTAATTAAAATAATAATTTACTTTTCTAAATAATAACATGTAGGTTGGCGTGCGTTCAAATCACTCAGAGATAAACTCCGTCCACATGTGTCCAGCTGTGATCTGCTTGCGTCGTGTATTTGAGCAGTAAACGAGGGGGAGTACAGTCAGTCATGAGACGGAGATTTTGCACAGTTACAGCTGGCATGGCCCTCACACGCCCTCATGTGTCAGAGGTAAGTGGACAGACACGCTTTGTGCGCATAAACACAGAGTGCGCTAAAAGACGTGCTGTTACAAACAGTAGCACATTAACGATGCACGCGTAATTATTCTCAATATCATAGCTCTGTTTATTTGACTTTTCTTTTACAAAGCTCAGTGTAGTAGTCTTGTATGGTATAAGCAAAAAATACTAATACGCCTCTATAGCAGGTAATACGGTTTGGAGAACGGCAAATTAGGTCTCGATGTTCCCTCACGTCCACAGTTCAGATGGAGCCTTTGCTTGCTACAACGTGACCAAGGAGCGTTGAGCATCAATAGCCCCGCCCACTTGTCCAATAGCAACGCGAGTTTCTCATTGATGGGCGGGGTCTACGTGTAGTAGGCGGGGGTAATTGCAGGTTACGAGCCAATGAGAGACGGTTTGAGGAGGTATTGGTTACACGTGAAATTTGTTCCCGAAGCAAGACTGATGATGGTGTCCGTACACGGGTTAGTATCAGACAAGATCCGAGTTAAAGTACCGAACTACATTGTTGCACATGCGTCGATCCGTATGCAAGCTCTGAAAAGCAGAATAAACTTCACTTTAGAGCAGCTGGAATATTTTTATAAGGTAAGAAAACCTGTCCTGATAGATGGATCACTGCTATCATAGTCTTGTATCGTAACTATAAATGACATTTGAATCTGTATTTGTCATTAAAGTGCTTTAAGCCTTTAAGCATTTAGCTTTTAGTCTATATTGTTTTTATTTCACTACGGATCTATGATCAATGGTAAAATATTATATTGTAATTTTGAGATGTTCTGGATGACCATTGTATATAATTCCATTTGCATCGTTCTTTGACTGTATTATATTCCAGTATATTTTTTTACTTGACAACTTGTTTGTCTGTTTGACGAATGATATGTAAATGTTTCAAAATACGTCTCATTTGCAATGTTTGTATGACGTCAGTTATTTCATTGGTCTACAGATAGAGGGCTTGCATTCATCTAAAACTGTATGCACTGCTGTTATAGTCAGATCATAGTCACACGACTAGTCTAGTGAGTCTCCAAACTAATGAGAAGATTATTTTAACAAAATAATAAGGATTTGTAACTTTGTTTCATCTATCTATCTATCTATCTATCTATCTATCTATCTATCTATCTATCTATCTATCTATCTATCTATCTATCTCTCTCTCTCTCTCTCTCTCTCTCTCTCTCTCTCTCTCAATCTATATATATATATATATATGTATGAAAGGGAGAGGTGTGTGTGTGTGTGTGTGTATATATGAATTTATTCTACTATTGAATTTACTACATAATGCAAGATGCACAGACTTATATATATATATATCATTTTATTTAATTGTTTTACTTTTATTCAGTTTTTACCTGTTTTTCTCACCCTGAAAAGTTTCAGTTTTCAGTGCGTATAGCATATATGCATTGAAGACTGAAACTTCTCAGGGTAAGTAAAACTGATGAAAAAAAAACTGCATCAAAAGGGGGAATCTTACAGTATTTCAGTTTCATGATGAAAAGTTGAAAACAGCTTAGTCACATCTTCCTACACATCTAATGTTACTCATAAAAGCATGTATGAACTTTAGGTCATATATATATATATATATATATATATATATATATATATATATATATATATAAGTTCAGATGCAAAAGCCTCTATGTGCTGTTTGAAATTTTCTTCTAAAATGAGCATTTTTTTCAGGCTCCTATGTGTAGGTTTATTAATTTCACTTTAATGTCAATGAATAGTTTCTTTTCTTTCCCATTAAAGTAAAATAACTTACCTTAAACATAGGAGCCTGAGAAAATAACCATTTAAGAAGAAAGTTTTTGATGGCAATTAGAGGCTTGTGCATCTGAACTCTTCACACACATATATATATATATATATTACTATACATTTTTTAAGGTAAAGTAATGTAAATATATCAGTGACCCTCCCACTTTAAAATTTGTGCATGACCTTGAACATCAATCATCTTTTAAGGACACTGTATCATAATGACTGTAATAAAACAAGTGAATGTAAATACATCAGTGTGGTTCTTTTAATGTTATTATAGGCCAGGATTAAAATGCAAGAGTATGTGACAGAGCTGCTGTATTCACTATCCTCTGTGTGCACTTTGAAATGTTTCAGTCTCTTCACATCTTAAGGGTGTGCAAATGTTGTTTATCCTGTTTTTTTTTTATTATTAATCCCATCAGATTGTTTGTGACAGTACATCCAGGACAATCGGATGAAGACCATGTTTTAGCACAGCAGATATTCAGGATAACCAAGGAGTTCCCATGCCCTGTTGTGTCAGAAGGTCCCTTACAGATGCACAAGACAGATGAGATATACTCTGCTTCATTATGAGTAATGACAACTTCCAAACACCAATGACGTGCTGCACTCATGCAGTGAAGAGAACAGCACATAAGGATGCAGGGGAATCCCACAGCAATGCACCCTCCCGAATGACCGGCAGCAAGTCTGTTTATCCCAGGCTGAACATCTCGGCAGTGCCCCAGCTGACGCACTCGGATGACATGGATGCCCACTCCAGCGGGAATGACTCGGCCGAGAGGGAGAGCGAAGGACACGTGGGACGGGAAGCATCCACCTGCAGCTCCCACAATGGAAAGGGTTCAACCACAGAGACTACGGAAAGCAAGAGGTATGTGATCTGTTCAAACAACTGAAATCTGTTTAACATGACTTCTATGCAGTAGGAAAATTTTGAAACTAATATTATAAGTTGTCTTCCCAGTGTTTATTTATATGTACCGTTTGTATGAAAATGTATACACCGTTGTTTAAAAGTTTGAATCAAGCAATTGATTCTTTTATTCAACACACTACATTGGTTTCTGTTTTAAATAAATGCTATTCTTTTTAAACTGTCAATTCATCAAAGAATCCTGTGAATAATTTATGGTTTAGGCCCTAATCAGCATATTAGAATGATTTCTGTAAGGTCATGTGTGTCTTTGAAGACTGCAGTAATGATAATTCAGCTCTGGATCATAGGAATAAATGATATTTTAAAGCATATTAAAATAGAAAAGGTAATTTTAAAGTGTAATATATCCCAGTATTGCTGTTTTTGATCAAATAAATGCAGCCCTGGTGAAGGAACATTGAAAAAATCCTCAAACCTCAAACTTTGAACAGTGGTGTACATATGTACAGATAAAATATCTTGAATGCCATTACAGATTCATTTTGGATACAAATGTGTGAGTGTAAACTTATGTTACTGGTCTTAGAAGCACTTAAATTGGCAAAGAGATAAAAAAAAACAATGTGTACCTCACACATTGTATTTAATAAACCAATTGTAGAGTTTGGTTAGGCTTGGTACATTTTGTTCCCGGAAAAAACTTTTCTTTTAAAACTGGTTGAGGCGTTGGCATGATGATGCTTCACTTGGGGCAGATTAAAATTACATGGTACATGCAGTACTTTTTAATAACAAGACTGGTATTTGGTCCGGTTCATTTTGAGATTATCACGTAATAACTGTGCCAGCTCCAAAATGATATATTTTTAGAAATGTTCTTTGCTCATCAATGATTAATTGTAAATTGAAATCTATACTGTATAATTGCATTAGAAGTAGTGGTGACTAATTTCACCCATTAAAATGTCTCTCCTCAGCTCAAACGGAAACAGTCCCTCTCCTCCTAGCAGCTCGGTTTCGTTCAGTCTTTTGAGTGGCAGCTCGGAGCAGGACCAGCCGACATCCCAAGCATCCAGCGGAGACCAGCCGGCTCGACTGGAGACCCAGAGAGAGCTGCTGAAGGCCCTGCGTGAGCTAAAGGTCCGCGTGCCGTCAGAATGGCGCAGGAAGGGGCGATCAAGCACCCTAGCCTCCTTGCAATACGCACTTAACTGTGTCAAACAAGTCCGAGGTGAGTAGAAAAACGAAACCCAAATTGCATCTCTTTGTACCAGCATGTGTGTGCCAATGACAGGGTGTGTTGTGTTCTTTTTCGTAGCTAATCAGGAGTACTACCATCAGTGGAGCGTGGAAGAGAGTCATGGGTGTTGTTTGGACCTATCGTCCTTCACCATCGAAGAGCTAGACAACATTACATCAGAGTACACCCTTCAAAACACGGTATGACTGGACCCGTATCCTCAGGTTGTGAGCCTTCAGAAGAATCTAAGGCATTAATTCGTATTTGTTTCTATCTTAGGACACGTTCGCTGTGGCAGTGTCGTTCCTCTCTGGTAAAGTGGTGTACATCTCGTCCCAGGCGGCCCCTCTGCTGCGCTGTAAACCCGAGAGGCTGCAGGGAGCAGTTTTTTCGGAGCTGCTCGCACCTCAGGACATCAGCACGTTTTACAGCAGCACGGCTCCATGTCACCTGCCGCCATGGTCCTCCTGCGCAGGCACTAGTATGTGAAGTTTTTGGACTGTTTGAATAGAGCGACAAAGATAAAGAACCCTTTGTAAATCAGTTACAGATAGCTTTGTTTGCCATAAACCATTATAAAGCTGCCGTGCACATGTCCTTAGGTATTTATATTGGCACACTTCAAGCAATTTTGATGGGAGTGTATTCTTGAGCCATAGTGTTTTATGGGTAAAGAACTGAAATTTTGTATGTATTTTATTGGTGCAAAATTTTATATGATTATTGGTACCAGATAGAAGCAGAAAAGAATTACAAATACTGCCCCCTTACTTAAAATAATAATATAAACATTAATTGAGAAAAAGTAAGAAAAACAAACAAACAAAAACTAAATTTTTACCTTGTAAATACAAAAATAACACAAAAAATGAAATTAGGCAAACAAATAACTAATAAAAAATACGAAAATGAAAGATTAAGGCTAATTCAAAATATTAATAAAAACATAAGATATACTAAAGATTGTAAAATAACAGCTGCTGACAGAAATAGTAGAAGCTCATGAATTAAATACTGTCCGTTTAAGCATCAATAATAAAAAAAAGCATGTTTTGATGTTCTTAATAAAACATTTAGCTTTTAGTGACTACTGAAAAATGACTTAACTATTTAAAAAACAATTTTTTTTTTAGTATTTTCAGTATTTTTTATTTTTTTAAGTTAACCCAAATGTATGCTGGGAAAATGAGTATTTATTAAAGCCTCATTTGTGTCCAGCCTCACATGTGGAATGTGCCGAGGAAAAGTCGATGTTTTGTCGGATCAGCAGAGGTAGGGACAGCAATGGAGAAGTGAAGTATCACCCCTTCCGTCTCACGCCTTATCAACTGACCCTGAGGGACTCCGACACGTCCCAACCTGAGCCCTGCTGCCTCCTCATCGCTGAGAGAGTTCACTCCGGCTACGAGGGTAAAACAAGACCGTCTCAATGTCAAATGCTTTACCATCATGTTATATAAACATGTTATGTAAATGTGCATGGTGAGCATAGGACATCTTACACAAATATGAAAGAAATCTTACCAACCCTAAACGTCTGATTGTTAGTTTACTTATTGTGTGTTAGAAATCTAAAGCTGTCTCACTGTTATGAAAGCATTAACACTTAAATAACAAGCATGTTGACAAGAAACTGGTCTGTTTCACTGTTTCATCTCAGAAGAATAGATTATAATTGCTTTAAATATTCTTAATTCGTCTCTTTAATTATTGAAAGTAATTTTTGCGTCTCTGTAACTACTTGTCAAATGTGCATATAATTGGAAAAAATCACCCTTATGTAAGTGTAATATTGACACTTAATTAAGCACACTTTGCACACTGTCCTTGTATTCTGTGTCTGTTCTCATGTTTCCGTATTTTTTTTTTTTTCAACAGCACCTCGCATCCCAGCAGACAAGAGAATTTTTACCACCAGTCACTCCCCAAACTGTCTGTTCCAAGAAATTGATGAAAGGTTTGCATTTTTGCCTAGAGCTGTCTCACATTTTACTGTCAGCGTCTCTTTTGAACAGTTGCAAAAACCTCCTTTGCTCTAATTTGCAGGGCAGTGCCATTATTAGGTTACTTGCCTCAGGACTTGGTTGGGAAGCCAGTGCTTATTTACCTGCATCCAGAAGACAGACTCCTTATGGTGGCCATCCACAAGAAAAGTGAGTGGCTTATTCTGAATACAGGCAAGATTCAATGGTGAATATTTGCACAGAAGAATCAATTGATGTAGTTTCCGTCCTTCCTTCATCAGTTCTCCAGTTTGCAGGGCAGCCGTTCGACCACTCGCCCCTGCGCATGCGTGCACGAAGTGGGGAGTACTTGACCCTCGACACCAGCTGGTCATCCTTTATCAACCCCTGGAGCAGGAAGGTGGCTTTCATAGTGGGACGCCACAAAGTTAGAACGTAAGTGGCTACACTTCATATAGCAATCGAAGAAGCACAAAAGTGGCAGCCACTTTCATGACATACTCATGAGCTAAAACGGATGTCTACTTTTAAGTGGTCGGATTCGGATTCTATTACGGATTTGGAGTCACGGATTGGATAGTGTTTTGAAACAGCAAGAAAAAAATATTTAATTGTTTATTTCAATTTTAATTGTTCACAGAAAAATCAACTAGGCAAACTAAGAAAGTTCAAACATGATTAAAGACAACTGAACAGCCAGTAAAGAATAAGAACAATTACACAAATTACAAGTTTTGATAAATACAACAACAAAGTTAAAATAAGGTTGGTAGTATTCAAGCTAAGAAATGTAACAATTAATAATAATACATAGTGTTTAGCATAGTGTATAAATAAAATATAGATTGATCTTTGTCAAAGCTGTATTTTGTGGTTTGCTCAGCAATGCTGACAACATCCATTCAGCCTCTAAAGTGGTCCCACAAAACATGTCTACCATCCCTTCCTTTCTGTAGGAGTCCACTGAATGAGGATGTGTTCACTGCCCTGGAGGGCGGGGATGTGAGAACCATGTCCCCAGATGTGCCACAGCTGAATGAGCTGATCCACAGGGTCCTGGTGCAGCCCGTTCATGCCAGCAGCTCACAGGGGTACGGTAGCCTAGGCAGCAGTGGCTCGAATGAGCACCAGCAAAGCGCCACTTCCTCGTCTGAGAGCAACGGACATGCTTCCGAGGACCAGATCAAGCCCAGGAAACCAGTGAGGAGTTTATCTCTTTTTTTCAAACCAGATGTACACATAACAGTATTTAACATTACATAATATGATAAACAACAGCATACACTAACGTGCAATGTGTCATGTCTTTCTAGATGACATTTGAGCAGATTTGTCAAGACATGCACATGGTAAAGGCCAACGGACAGCAGGTCTTCATTGATTCCCGAAACCGGCTGCCAGCTCTCAAACAGAGTAGCTTAGGTAAGCATTGTTTATATGTCAATAATAATTACCTGACTTTATCTATGTAGCTTGTGGTCACATTCGTGTTATCACATTTTAAGTGACTTGATTCCTGTCATATATTAGAAGCACTGGCAAATGCAGCAGAGGCCTCTGCTAGAGAAGGTCTGGCAAGTTTAGCGCTGTCCAGTCCACCCAGGAAAGAGCTGCCCATTGTCTACTCATACCAGCAGATCAACTGTCTGGACAGCATCATTCGGTGAGTCTCTTCATCTGTGTGTCTGACTGTACCAGTTAAAAGGATTTTTGTGTGCTTTTATCTTTATTTCTCCCATTCTAGCAGCTTGATTAACTTCTTCAGGTCTGTTTGATTAGGGTTGTAGCTGAACTCTGCAGGACAGAAGCTGTGCTTTCACTGCGGGGTCAAAAGCGAGCATTCTAGTGCATGCCAGGGCCAGTTTTATTTTTACCGTCACTTCCAGGGCTAAGTCATGCCTCGTCTCTGCTTGCTAAAATATGATTTTCATTAGGCTAAGTTTGTTTTCTTCAGAAAGGCATGTTAAGGGCGGGATTTTACATTAGCACTTGTCCGACACTGGAAAAGCAGCTAGTAGGTCCCCAGGAACTGGGTTGAAGATCTCCGATTTATAGTTTGTATGTAAGGTACATGTATTGGATATGTGGTCTTATTCTTTCACTTTGTTTTTCAGATATCTGGAGAGCTTTAATGTCCCTGGTACAGTGAAGAGGAAGTGTGGCTCATCATCCTGTACAACATCTTCTACCTCTGATGATGATAAACAAAGGGAAGGAGTTAGAACAACTGAAGGTCAGTAAAGATTGCTAAAGGATAATGGGATATTAGCCCAAAGACATCACATAAGTATTCATAAAGGTCAGAGAGAAAGAAGCATACTTGTACAACCAACCACTATTGGTATTCTTTCAGTATCAGCTAATAACTGTGTATGTTCTGTATTTAGATGTATAGAATTAAAGTTTACTCTTCCATTTAGACATAGCAGAGACTCTTGTGGTGACCGAGGGCTCAAAGGTTGTCCCTGCAGCGCCAGCGCACCCTCTAACCCCTTTGGCTCTGCACTGTAAGGCTGAAAGCGTTGCCTCGGCCACCTCCCAGTGTAGTTTTAGCAGCACCATTGTTCACGTTGGTGACAAGAAGCCACCTGAATCAGGTCTGAACACTTTTTCCAGGCTAATCTTGTCATTGACCTATATACTTGATTTGCCGTATATTCAACGATAGACTTTGAAATCTCAAAGCAACCAATCTACTCTGTTTGATCTACATCCAGACATTGTTATGATGGAGGAGCCGCCAACCACCCCAACCCCTTCCACTTCAGCCCCACCCACCTCCATCACGTTTCCCATGCCTGTGAATCCCCAGCAGGCCATGTCCCCCTCTGCTGCTGTTCCCGAGAAAGAAAAGGAGAAGGAGAGAAGAAGTGGAGGAAATGTCGGAAAGGGCCTCACGAAGGCAGTGTTATCTGCACATACCCAGCAAGAAGAACAAGCCTTCCTCAACCGTTTCAGAGACATTAGCCATCTCCAGATGGTTCAAACCAGTGGGCCTCCACAGCGCAGGCACACGTCTATACCTGGTGCAAAAGGTAACAACTTTTTATAGTTTCTCATAGTTCAAATTTGTCCATCTGACTTATTTTACCTTGACATTTAATATTCGGCTTGTGCCATCTAGGAGTGAACTGCTCCCAGAACTATCCTTCTGTGCGAAACAGCAGCACTCGTCGGCATGGTAGAGGTGGGAAAAGACGGAAACACCAAGTAGATGGCAACACACCGGACAGTTCCTCCCCCTCTGGACCTAATCCCTATAGAGGATCCAATCCTACAGCAGTAAGACCCAACCTCCCCTCAGTCCAGCAGTCTTCCACTTCTTGGCCACCATCTGCGGTCTCCCAAACCAGTGGTACTCCCATGATGACCTCCTTTCCCCCAGGCTACATGCCTATGTTTCCCATTTCATCACCCTTCTCAATGCCCCAGATGGGAACAGATCCTTCCTTGCAAGCAGGAGACCCTAGATTCCCCATGCAAGGCTTTTCTTCAGTGATGCCACCAGTCATGACCTTCATGTTGCCAAACTATATGTTTCCACAACTCGGTTATCCAGGACCACAGTTGAACCCAGCCAACTCGCAGCTTGGTGGGCAACTGCTTGCCCAAATGAACCCCTTAGGTCAGTTCCCTTCCTCTGCTGTTGGTTTACCATCGTTCAATCCGACAATGGGACCGTTCAATCCACTGGACTCCCAAATGAATCCTGCCATGCCTGCAATGATTCCCCAGCAGTTCTACAACCCTAATCCCCTGTACGATATCCCCAACTCTCAATCAATGCCTGCAGGAAACACCAATACTGTGCCACATGGACAGTCTCGCTCCAGCACACCCCAGTCTACCGGGCAACAGGATGGAGAGGGAGAAGGGGTGGGATCTCCCCTGTTTCAATCCCGATGCTCCTCCCCACTCAATCTTTTACAACTCGAGGAATTGCAAAGCAACAGAACAGAAACTATGCAACAGACTCCACCCCCAGGCGCTGCAGGAACGCTAGGGGGCGGGACTGTGGTTCAAATTTCCAGCAATCGCTGCAACAGTAAAGATGGCCAACTCAATGACAGTGTAAGTATTAAGAACCTTTTAAAACGTATTTGTTTTCCATTACCTTGCTGCTTTGCTAACTTTGAGTTAACATCCTTTAGCCTGAAATCAATGAGTCCAACCAGGATGCCATGTCGTCCTCCAGTGACATGCTGGACTTACTGCTGCAAGAGGACTCCCGCTCTGGCACTGGCTCTGCCGCCTCAGGCTCTGGATCATCAGGTTCAGGGTCAGGGTCAGGGTCATTTGGATCTGGTTCGAATGGGTGTAGCACATCTGGAAGTGGCACTAGTGAGTAATTCACTATTAGTAATTTTGCTTTATTCTTAAAATCAAGTGTTGATTCTGAAACATAAATGGAGAAATTCAGAAGAATCGTACTGATTGCCTTTTCCATGCATTTATTTTTTCTTTGGATTTTTTGATCTCAGGGAGCAGCAATACTAGCAAGTACTTCGGAAGCATTGACTCATCAGAGAATGATCGCAATCATAAACCAGCATCTAAAGATCTGGGAAGGGAACAGTTCATGAAGTTTGTCGTGCAGGACCCCATCTGGCTCCTCATGGCAAACACTGATGACAAAGTCATGATGACATACCAGATTCCTATCAAGTAAGGCCATTTTACCCGATTTCTTAGGAGCTAATCTCACACTAGCTTAACCTAAATTAATATCGACTTTGTTTTGAATACAAATCTATCCAAGCAAACTTAGTTCTAAGTGTTCAATTTCAAGTGTTTAATTTTTCAAGTGTTTTTTTTATTTATTTTAAATTCCTGTTATGATCTTTCTGGTTATGTACAAATAGAAAAAAACATGCCCAAAGATCTTGATTAGTTGGTACTGGTGTGTTTAATTATGATCAAACTAATTCTGAGTTATGAGGTTATATGAGTTTGGATATCATAATTACAATGGCATTTTGGTGGGATTCAATCGACTCGCTGGGCAATTTCATATACCTAATACAAGTAGACTTGTGTGTAGCACAAACTCCGCCAGAAGACGAGTATATTCATTTATATTTGTGTGTGTGTGTGTGTGTGTGTACAGAGACAGAGAATCAGTACTGAAAGAAGACAGAGATGCCCTCAAAGCTGTTCAGAAGCATCAACCTCACTTCACTGAAGAGCAGAAGAAAGAGTTAACGCAGGTCCACCCTTGGTTTCAAAACGGCTGCTTACCAAAGGCCATCAATGTTACAGTAAGTAGATCTTAACTAAAAAGACCCAAAGGCACTTTTAGAAAGTAGGAACTGCAACAGTTCCAACATTTCACTTCTTTCTAGGTCTGCCCATATTCTGTTGCACGTTTCTTTTAACAAATTTGGCAATTACCCAGAATGCCTTGCAAAAAATGCTATCAACTCTAAATATATAGCCTACTGAACAATATTAATAAAAAGTTCAACTGAGTTCAAAAGTCTATTTTACACAATGCTTTTATGCAGCTTGGAGTATTGTTAGCTTAGCAACATGCTAACACTCAGTAGTGCTATTTTATGTATCTTCCATGCAAATTATAAGTTATTTCTTTCTTCGCAGTCTTGCACAGGATGTGAGTCTCCCCCAGATTCCTCGATTCCTATTCCATTCGATTTGGACTTTCATGACATGGATCTCAGCATGGTTTTGAGAGAAGAGACAAAACAGCAAGATGAATTTATCGCTGCTGAAACAGCCTTTCCCTTGAGCCCACCTTCATCTGATAATGAGCAGAGAGACAATCAAGCCAGCGCAAGCACATAGAAGTGGGCCACGGAGGAGGTGGAAGTGACATCATGATTGAAGGTTTTGCCTCATAAAACTTTGGGACAAAGTTGAAAGTGTGGAATGTTTCTAATCAGTATCAATGGCTCATTTTGACATAATTCTTTGAAATTATGAATAATTTGTAGCTTTCTAAACTAGGCCTCTGAATAATAAAAGAAGAAGGGAATAATAGAAAAAAAACTTCCTTTCATTTTTGTAGCTTAAAGGAGCACCTTTTGCACATGGTGGATGTTGTTGTTGTTGCACTATGTTCTGCTTCCAAGGTATTCATGAATCTGCATGTCATTATCTCATGGACTGTTTCATAATTATTCACCGTGTGACCTTTCCCTGTTACAGATTTATATAATTATTAACAGCTGGACAGGGCATTTATTGTTTAACTTCACAGAAGTTAGAAGTTAGATGTGGTCTGACACTTTTTTTTTTTAAAGACACCCTTTCCAGTATTGGTTTCCAGTCTGTGTCAGTTTTTTAAACCGTTCCACACAGCCCCCGGAAATTGTGGATGGGAAAAATAGGTTCCAGTCTGACCCCAAAAGCTTGATGGTCTGTAACCAGGAACCCTGTTATGGGGAATTGTTGAAATCTTTGACAATCTCATTGAGTAATGTTATAATGTTGGTTTGCCGTCAGTTGATTTTTGTTTCTCCTTGCCAAGATCTGCCACAAAATATTTTGGTTGAATAGAAGTGTTATAGACCAGTAACATTTTCTGGACAAACTGCCGAAACACTGCAAGTCATTGTCCGATTGTACACGTTTGTGTATTTTTGTGTTACTGTAATTGCAACTAACCTCAATACTCAAGGGGGCGAGTTAACTTCAAATGTCCATTTAATATATTGTGTTTTTGAATCGCTGCCTTAAGACATACAATATGCAATCAAGATTTCCTGCTCAAAGCATTTATGTTGACATTGCACTAATGTTGAGTATATTTCATTTTCAATCCATGGTGCCAGCATCACAAACCCCCTTCTTTTTCTAATAGTGTTAACACATGTATTTATTTGTTTATATCCATATAACTGGATATGGCTTTAAAAAAAAGAATGTATTTTGATGTGTGCAGTTTTGAATCACTGCACATATTTTAAGGAGCTTACTGTTAAATCCATAAAATGGAAATAATTGGATCTCAGAGAATTTTAATCTCTTGTTCATTTGCCCTTATTTTCAAGAGCGATACAATTATATCTTGAAGCCATCCAGATTAGCTTGACATTCCTTTTGTTTCATTGTATTGTCCATTGAAGCTCAAGGATACTATTTTAGCATCTAGAGTATTTTTTTTAGTACCACAACAAATGCAGGACTGCATTATTTACAAACCCAGTTTAGGGTTTTAAAAACAAGATGAGTACTTCCCTTTTCCCTTTTGCCCTCAGATTTATTTGCGAGGGTTTTTCAAATGCTTTTCTGTGAAAGCAGACAGGCCCAATCAGTTTACATGCAGTACTGTTCTGTTTAAAACTTCTGTTGAATGTTAAGGAATTTTGAATTGATTTTGTACATTTGCAAGTCTTTTTTTACATAAACATGCTTGTGAATTTAATTAAAAAAATGTTGTTGCTTTGAACCTAAATAAATATTTTTTAAATAATGTTTTGGCAACCTGTGAATTTATTTTATAAAAAAATTTTTATGAAGTTGACTGATTTCATCTTCATAGCCACTAGAGGGTGTAGAAACATATCTGGGAACAATCACAACTGTCTTCACATTGCTTGGATTTATATTCACCTCAAACAAATATTTCCAAGACTTTGCCTCCTTTTTCATTATCCAAAGGCAACCTGTTTTCACAACCCAAGTTGCCTGTACAAATGTGTGTATTTGTGTTTGTGCGAGGTGACAGAAGGAGAAAGAGGGAGCATTCCACTTTCTCTGCCGACTTTCCTAAGCCTGAATCTGTGGTTTACCTCAGCTCAGGAATGCAGTACAGACTGTCTCATGACTCCCGTTTCCATATTTCAAACTGTCCAGAGTAACAAAACCGTCAGGTTTCTGTAAATTCTTCTAGTTAATCTCTGAATATTTACAAAGGTCTTTGAAAAACCCGAGATATAGAAAAGAGAGGCGAGGAGCTGTTTGCTGTTGGCGTTGTGTGATCGAGGGTTTCTTATTCAAACCATAATGAGATAGGAGATGACTATAGCGACATGTTTCATCCCAACAACTCTTTGTGTAATGAGTGATGGCAGTTCTGCATTGCAGTCATGTTTATTCCATCAGCATTTTAAACACTTTGCGAGTTTTAAATTTGACTTGGTTTATTAAATTTTTTATAACTTTTGATTAAAGTAACATAGTTCCTTAAAAAAATGGTTCACAAAAAAAAAAAAAAAAAAAAACTTTCTTCCACTGAGGCTAAAAGGAGATATTTTGAAGAATGGTCATGATGTTCTGTTCAATACATTGAAAGTGAACGTTGACCAAAAAGTACCTTTAAAGTCAAACACATGCACACACACACACACACACACACGTTTGTTTTTTAGAAAAGTGGGGACATCCCATAGGTGTAATGGTGTAACAGAGTTGTGTCCTGATATGTCACAAAAACAAGAGTGCCCGCGCACACACACTCACTCACACACACACACACAACTTACATGGATGTAAATTCCAGTATTTTTCCACTTCAAGACCTCCATGGATAAATGATTCCTCATCGGGTCTCTAATTCTGTCTTGTTTCTTTGCCAAGAATACATTTTGATGGATAGTTTTTGCAGTGATACTCAAACTCTTGACCTTCCTCCAGGTCTTCAAGCCATTGTTGGCTTAACTCCAATCCTCTCCTCCCCCTTCACCCGTCAGCCAGACTTCACGCTACCTTCACCCCCCAGCAATGTCCCACGTCACCACATTCTTATGCTGTTGTCTGTCATCACAGCTCCAATTACATCCCAGAGAGCACAAACCCAAGCAGATGCCAAGCACAACACACAGTTAGCAGCATCTGCAGTGGATTCACATGATACAGTTTGAATGTGTTTTCATTATTATTGTTTGGCTTTGTACTTTGCTAACAATGCTTAGCTTTAGATCTTTATCTTAATTTTCATCATTCATTAATTAAACTGTGGTGTCCTCATGCTGTCCTCCTCTGAGAACTGCTGATCTGCTGTGATCTTATACAAGATTTATATTTCTTCTGAAGGTTTTATGTGGACGTTTCCCTGAAAGTCCAGAGCTACAACAGAACACCATAAGGGTAAATTCTTCAAACAACGTAACTCATTCCCTTTACTCTGACCAGACACAGATAGACAGCGTGAATGTGTTCACAAGACTGAGGACGCTTATCCCAATTACTACCAGAAGTGCCTTTTAATCTTAAAGGAATGTTCTGGGTTCGATACAAGTCAAGCTCTATTGACAGCATCTGTAGCATGTTGTTGATTTAGTACTGAAAATTATTTCAAGTCTCAAAGAACATGAAATCAGTGTTGTTGTTGTTATATAAAATGAAAATGATTAAATATAGATTTAATTCTTTAAATCTCAAATAAATTGAAAAATAAATATTAGATGAGAAAATTTCACTTAAAATTAATTCACTTAAAATTTGACAGAATTTAACAACAGTTGGAAATGC
Organism: Carassius auratus; assembly: GCF_003368295.1. Taxonomy (NCBI): domain Eukaryota; kingdom Metazoa; phylum Chordata; class Actinopteri; order Cypriniformes; family Cyprinidae; genus Carassius; species Carassius auratus. The sequence continues at coordinate 355,519 of NW_020527831.1, forward strand.
TGACTTGTCTGCTTAAGTTGAAGTACTGTATTTACAAAAACTGAAATAAAAATAACAGAAATACAAAATAAATAAATAAAAATAACAGAAAAAGTTATTAAAGCATTACTTAAACTAAATATATATACTGGTATATAAGCCCTCCTTGTGTGAAGACCAAGGAGTGCAAAGACCATTCACTTTAGTCAAGTCAAGTCACCTTTATTTATATAGCATTAAACAAAACAGACTGTCAAAGCAACTGAACAACATTAATTAGGAAAACAGTGTGTCAATAATGCAAAATGACAGTTAAAGGAAGTTCATCAGTGATGTCATCATTCAGCTCAGTTCAGTTTAAATAGTATCTGTGCAATCATTTTCAATCAAGTCAACGATTTCGCTGTAAATTAAGTGTCCCCAACTAAGCAAGAGGATTGCTTAGGACTCTACTGTGTGACTCAGGGACCCCCTTAATGCAAATAAGTATCACGTTTGATTTATCATCTGTTTTAGACCTTGCTTTACTTCTGTTTTAGTTTCTCTGACCAACTCTTACTATGTGTTTCTATATCTCTACTATTACCACCATTCACAAACCACTCATCACACACTATATATAGGCAATGCAATCCTAAAAACCTGCACACTTTACCTATGTCTGCTAATACACTACTTCCTTTTTCTATTTGTCTCTGGAATTATCAATCTGCAGTAAACAAAGCAGATTTCATTATATCTATTTCTAGTCATTCAAGACTAAACCTCATGACCCTAAAAGAGACGTGGTTTAAACCAGAGGACACTGCTACTCCTGCAGCACTCTCCAATAATTTATATTTTCCCCACTCCCCCCGTCTGAGTGGAAGAGGTGGAGGTACTGGTCTGCTTATCTCTAATGATTTGAAATGTATTCCTTTAACTTCTCTGTGTATTACTAGCTCCTTTGAATCACATTCAGTCACTATAATCCACCCTTTTAAGATACATTTTGTAGTTGTTTATCGACCTAGAGGACCACAAGGTAACTTCTTGGATGAATTTAATGTGCTGCTCTCAACCTTTCCTGAGGATTGATACTTGATACTTTCTACTCAACTCTTACATCTTGTTTAGACACTGTTTGCCCCTTGTCTTGCAGGCCAGCCTGTACCACCCCTTCTGCCCCTTGGCTGTCCGCCACAAACAAACATTGTTCTAAGGTCAGGGCTTCTGAAAAAGTATGGTGCAAAAAATATATATATATATCCTGCTGACATTAATGTGTATCAGTTACTCCTATCTTTCTTCTCTGCTAATGTCTCCACTGCTAAAAGGACATACTATAATAACAAATGTAACAATTCGCTAAACTCTTGCATACTCTTTAAAGCTTTTTGCTCCCTCCTTTGTCCTCCTCCTCCCTCCCCCTCATTCATCAACTGTAACAGCTGATGACTTTGCCACGTTCTTCATTGATAAAACCATCAGTGCACAATTTTCCAAACCACAATATGTCAAGCACATCTTCCCAGCAAACATTCACTCGTTCACATCCTTCTCTTCACTCTTTGAGGCAGAAGTCTCCAAACTCCAAAATCATTTCTAATCATCCTACTACTTGTCCACTTTATCCTATTACATCTCATCTCCTTCAAGCCATTTCTTCTGCTGTTGTACCTGCACTCACTCACATCATTAACACTTTCCTTCACAATTATGTTTTTCCCTCAGCATTTATACAGGCTCATATAATCCCACTTCTTAAGAAACCTACCCTTAACTTATCTCTTTTAGAGAACTACAGACTGGTTTCCCTGTTTCCTTTCATTGCAAAAACACTTGAATGAGCTGTGTTCAACCAAGTCTCTGTCTTTCTCAAACCAGAACAACCTCCTCGACAGACACCAGTCAGAAGTGGACATTCAACCGAGACTGCCTTGCTCTCAGTTGTTAAAGCCCTAAGACTGGCAAGAGCGGAATCCAAATCTTCAATACTTATCTTGCTTGATCTGTCTGCTACTTTTGACATGGTTAACCACCAGATTCTCCTGTCAACCCTACTGGCAAAGGGCATCTCAGGAACCACACTCCAGTGGTTTGATTCTTACCTCTCAGATAGGTCCTTCAACGTATCTTGGACAGGTGAGGTGTCCAAATCGCAAAATCTAACTTCTGGGATGCCTCAGGGCTCAGTTCTGGGACTACTCCTCTTCTCTGTCTACATGGCATCACTAAGTTTTGTCATGCAGAAATGATCAGCTGATGATCAGCTGACTTTCTCAGACCACATTGCTAAAACTGCACGGTCCTGCCAGATTTGCTTTATTCAACTTCGAGAAGATAAGGCCCTTTCTTTCGGAGCATGCTTCACAATTCCTTGTTCAAGTGAATGTTCTGTCCAGGCTGGACTATTGCAATGCTCTCCTAGCAGGTTTTCCAGACGGTTATAAAAACCTTTACAATTAATCTAGAATGCTGCAGCAAGATACATTTCTTAATGAGCCGAAAAGAATGCACGTCACACCTCTGTTTATCAGTTTGCACTGGCTACCAATAGCTGCTAGCATAAAATTCAAGGCATTAATTTTTGCCTATACCACTAATACCAACTCTTGCTCTTCTAGACTTACACTATTTATTTCCTAATTGCTTGTTTTCTTAAAAAAAAAAAAAAAAAAAAACTAACACTAGCTTCTCTAATATTTTGTTGTCTATCTATTTGTTTTCTTTTTATTTATTACACAGTTAACAAAAGCAAAAATCTGGCTCTATTATTTTTCTATTATATCTGTTTTATTTTTATTTGTTATATAGTTTAAAAAAAACCTTGCTACGTGTACTGCATTAAGCTAACAGTGACTTGTTAGCGCTTTCATATCATTGCTCTTTTGTTGGTTTTGATTGATTTCATTGCTCTCATTTGTAAGTTCCTTTGGATAAAAGCATCTGCTAAATGACTAAATGTAAATGTATACATAAATGTATATATAGATAAAGCTAATTCAAATAGTAATAAATAGTTTAGACATAATACATTCTTTAAGTTCTATTAAAATTATAAGCTGCAATTGTGAAATATAAGGTTCATTTATTTATTTATTTATTTTTATTTTTTTGCTTGTTTGCGGAAACAGACTTCCATTTTGTATTTGTGTAATTTCGTATGTACTCTAGAATGAGAATACCAGATACTCCCACTATAACATTTACAACTGTATATCGACATTTGAACTGGGGCACTTTTTTTCGCTGCAGTTATTAGAATTTTACCAGTTGAGAAAATAAAATACATTGGGGGAGGTAATTGGAGTACAATTAAACCCCACCCCTTGATCTCTGCAAAAGTGAGAGGGGTTGTGACGCCTCAGGCACTTCCTGATAGCAAATGGAGCAGCCTGCAGATCACACCTAAAACCTGACATCCTGAGCAGCATGGAGAGCTTCCCTTGAAAAACAACCTAGTTTAATCAAACAGAATGGCTTTCATTTTCAATGGCTCCTACAGAGTTTGCATTGCAATTGTTTCTTTTTCTTTTCTACTTTTGTTGATGCAGCATTTCTCCCTTTGGCCAAAGTCAGTGAGGCTGTTGTTCAATCCAAGGTGAACATCTGGCTCTAATTAAAGCCTCTCCTGCTAGTCCCCCCACAGCGTCACTTTCCCACTCCCTCTACTCTTTCCTCAGCATCCCTCCCTCCAAACCTCCTCCTCTCCGTGTCATGTGTCCCGTGGCTGCGTCTGCATGTGGATCTCAGTACTGAGGAATATGGAGCGTCTGACTGCTTTGTGGAGTTTGGGGATTCTCCTGTTTATGAGTTTTGGAGGGGTCTTGTGTCAAACCACCAACTACACCAGGTGTGTGGTAGGACTGTGCATGAGTATGAGATAAATAACCCTATTTCTTTTTTTTTTTTTTTTTTTTTACAAACCCTCATGAGCTTCTACTGCAACAGCTGATTGAACTTGCTAGCTTGCACTTTTACAGCTTTAAAGTGTTTATGTCTGGACAGTAAATGTTATTTTTGAGTCTTTAAACACATGGAGTGTGCAGTTTATGTTTTCTAAAGAATAATGATTATAGATTTATAAGGGGTTGCAGATGGAAATACTTTGAGTTAGTGTGCTTTCAGGGTGAATCAGGTCATTTTGAATCAAGTCCAGCTTTCCTTTGCAGGGAGTGTCATTACTTTTACTGAAAAAAACAGATGGATTGTTTGTTAAATAATGACTAGACTGAACGATTTGGCCGACATCCTTATGGGCAAAAATTCTGGATTTTTTTGTGTGCTATTGAGCCTTTTGCAGTTGCAGGAAAATGAAATGTCTGTACATATAACTTTGTCTTATTTGGTGAAATTTTGTTGAATGTTTGTGCTGCTCTCTTCCAACAATAAATGTAGCCAGAATGTTATTTTTTTAACATTTAACATTTTATAACATTTTTTTAATAAGTGCTTCTCAATAATGATGTGAAACATGACTGAAATTTATGTGCCTGCTAATAGGAGTCAAATGTCAACAACATTTATTTAATTGTTGTTTTAGGATGGAAACTTAAGAAAAGAATACTTGAACAGAAAAGTCTACACTTAATAAAATATATTTAATTTAATTTAATTTAATTTAATTTAATTTAATTTAATTTAATTTAATTTAATTTAATTTAATTTAATTTAATTTTAAATGTGTCCCTTTATATGTGTTGAATTATTTCTAAAACTGAAATATAATTATGCATAACTTATTTCCAATGGATTGTGACATTTGAAAGTTGTTCTAATTTTATATGCATGGCAAATCAGTCTCATTTACTTCCTAATTTTTATTAACACAGTAAATATTTGAAAAGGTCACTGAAATTATACCTTGCAGTAAACATCCCCCAAGTGCAGAGAATCTGTCCCAGACGGGGTCTGTGGGAGTGACTGCATAATGACCAGGCTTTTCGTCTGAGTTTTCTGTCCCTGCACCATTACATCACAATAGAGCTCTGTTTTATTTTACTGTGTCATGGAGTTTAAGTCTTTAAACATATGTTGCTCTAGGCTTCAGTGAATGTTATCAAAACAATAAAACATTTCAGGACATTCAAAAAGGATTCTGAGCCATCAGTGATCTCCGAAATACTGCCAGTGATGTTATAAATGCTGAACAAAAGTGTCTGCCTCTGTGAAACAGCTTTGAAAATGTATAGCCTGGAAAACTCATAAAGTACAACCAAACTACAGTCCAGCTGCTCTTCTGAAGAAAAAAAAGTAGCAATACTAATTAAAAGCTACTTAAAAGAGACAATATATTTTTAATATAACTACTGTATGCAATAATGTAATTTATATTACTTGTGCACTTTTTCTGCCGCAAAAACAAAAGTATCTGAATAAATTAACTTATCTTAATATGGGTGACAACATTAAACTTTACATTTACACAAGATCATACAATCTAATTTATATAACTGAGTAATATAAAGTGTACTAATGAATACTGGTCTATTCAAAATGCAGTAATACACTAAAATCCAGTGTTTAATTATGCAGTGTTGAGCTGGAATTGAACGTGAATTATATTATTATGTTTAAAGTCTTCCAATTTTTTAAACGGGTCAGATGTGTTTTTTATTGAATTTTGAAATTGATTTAGTAAACGTTTCTGTCATTAATCTAGTTTAAGTGTATTTTGTCTGTCTGAAATGCATCACATAAAATGAAAGCTGTATACACTGACATTTCATTTATGTACTAAATAACAATATTGTAAAACAGGTACAGTATCTTCAATAGCTTCTGGTTGGAAAACTATTCTCATAATTCATTTTCTGAGTTGAGGGTCCATCTGTGTGCACCTCTTTCCACTTTGTGAAGTTATGTCTCCTGCAAACAATGTGTTGGTCAAGAGTTTGACCCACCTCTCAAAAGCTGTGTTTATCATGCAATAAAAACACATTCAGCATTTCCTCATAGCCACCAGAAATCTTTCTCTTTCACTCTTCCTCGCTCATCCAGGCCTGTGTTTAAGTGTGGCGGTGATCTGGTTGGAGACTCAGGCTTTGTGGGCAGTGAAGGATTCCCATCATTCTACAAACCCAACAGCAAATGTACCTGGTACATCACAGTGAGTTCACTTTGAGTTCACACTCCACACTCGGGAAATCATATCGTAAAAGCCTTTAAGGAGCTCTGTCTCTTTCTACTAGGTTCCAGAGGGCAATGTAGTCATGCTGTCCTTCAGGATTTTTGACCTGGAGGCTGATCCTCTCTGCCGCTACGACTATGTGGATGTGTATAACGGACACTCTAATATGGTACAGAAGCTCGGGCGATTCTGTGGAACTTTCCGGCCTGGAGCTCTCATTTCCACATCCAACACCATGATGGTAGAGATGGTATCAGATTCAGGAACGGGAGGAAGAGGGTTCCTGGCCTACTTCAGTGGAGGAACGCCACATGTGGATGGTGAAATCAAAGATATCAAATACTAAACGTGTTGTTATTGACTCTGTCAGAATTCTGTGTGGACTAAAAATACTTGGTTCTGGAAACTTTCTTTTTTGACTAGAGCTCATGCATATTAAAGAGTGAATATGTGTAGCCTCAATGGCCTTTTTTCCTTTTTTTCAGAGCACCAGTTTTGTGGCGGGAAGCTCACAAAGTCTCAGGGCTCAATCAAAACTCCCAACTGGCCTGAGAAAAATTATCCAGCGGGCATCAGCTGTTCTTGGCTTATAACAGTGGAGCCGGACATGGTCAGGAAAAAACATAACCCCTGCTGTACAGATCATTTCATGCTGAATAGGTGGCAGCACACCAGATGCTTTTTGCAGCCTGTTCAATAAATGATAAGAAACAAGCCTGTCAGGAAACATGGCTTTCCTTAGCTTGAATGTTGGATATTTTCCAATATATTTTATTTTACTTCAAAACTTTTTCCAGAATACAAATATTATTTTTTTGATGTTAAACTTTGGGTTGAACCCCCCTCCCCCTTAAAAAAAGAAAATAATAAATAAAATGAATTAATTAAAATGTGAGATTTGGGGGTTTTGTGTTTTTAGGTGATTGAGGTGAAGTTTGATAAGTTTGATGTGGAGTCTGACACATACTGCCGCTTCGACTATGTGGCGTTCTTTAACGGAGGAGAGAAAGATGATTCAAGGCGCATCGGAAAATACTGCGGAGACACTGCGCCTCGGTCAGTTATCACATTCATCTCTTTGACTGCCATTTTATTATGAATTTCATATGTTTGAAGCTAAACCAGAATGTTTTACAGTTGCATTCATCCCTGTTTTTTATGTCCCATCTGCAGGGACATTATTTCCAATGGCAATGTGCTGTTAGTGCAGTTTGTATCCGACCTCAGCGTGACCTCAGACGGATTCATGGCGTCATACACTAGCATCCCACGTGGCCTCCGTAGTCCGACTGCAGGTGGCGATGTTGCATCAGGGCCAAGAGTGTCATCCACAGCCACAAAACCCCTTCTCACCCCAGTCAAACCGGTGAATCCTGTGGTCTTTACAACAGAAGCAACAACTACGACCACTACTAAACAGCCAAAGACGCGAGCCAAACCCGTTAGACCACCCATTGAACCAAAGCCAGATGAATCCAGACCAAGTGAGGAAGAGATAAGAGGAACAAATGATGCTGGTTATGGTAGATTAGAACTTATTATAACATTCTTAAATGTATGTTTCAGCCACAGGCACGAATCCAGTGTGCCCAAAGGCATGTAAAAGAGAAGGAACCATCAAGACTAGTTTCTGTGCTAGTGAATTTGGTAAGTCATTACATATTTTTTTTACTCAAAAATTGCAAGTAAATTATATAGTTAATTACAAATTAACATCAAGTAACACATTTAATGAGAGAATACATTTCTGATTAGAAAGACTGAAATGGTATTTTGTTGTTTTGGTAACAACTATTAACTACTCTGAAAAACGTTTCTGCTGCTCATAAAATGTACTTCTATTATTAATGCTAAAAAGAAACCTTGATTCATTTAATCAGGATTCTTTGATGGATAGAAAGTTTAGAACAGTTTTTGTCTTTACTGCCTCATTTGATCAACCTAATGCATCTTGGTAACACTTTAGAATAAGGTTCCATTAGTTAATGTTAGTTAATGTATTAATTAACATGAACAAACAATGAATAAAACATTTATTACTGTATTTATTCATCTTCGTTAATATTAGTTAATGAAAATACAGTTATTCATTGTTAGTTCATGGTAATTCACAGTGCATTAACTAATGTTAACAAGCACAACTTTTGATTTAAATAATGCATTAGTAAATGTTGAAATTAACATGAACTAAGAATTATAAATGCTGTAGAAGGATTGTTCTTGCTTAGTTCATGTTAACGAAAGTAGTTAACTAACATTAACTAATGGAACCTTATTCTAAAGTGTTACCTGCATCTTTGCTCAATTTCAGTTATCACCGGTAAGCTGACAGCTCTGACTTCTGGACCAAGTGAAAGTATGCAGGCCACAGTGTCCTTAATTAAGGCCTACAAGACTGGTAGTCTTACAATCACCCAAGCTGGAGAAACCATGTCTGTCAAACTTGTGATGCCCTGCAAGAAATGTCCATTGCTGCGCAGAGGTATATAGCTATATGTGCACATAAATACACACCTGTGTCCGATTCCTTGGACTTTATTCAGCGTTAATTTCTTACATATCAGCCAATTATTTATTTATGGTGTCTTCATTAGGTCAAAACTATATCCTGATGGGTCATGTGGATGAGGGAGGCCATGGTGTTCTCACTCCTGGTAGTTTCACTGCCCTGTACAAAACCCCACACCACAAGATACTGAACAACATCAACAAGCAGCCGTGCTGATCTCATCACTCAGATCCATGTTAGCCCGATCAACCTTCAGAGCACAGACACTAGATGAAAGCCATGGACAGTGATTAGACAACGGCCCAGAACTAGTCTGGATATTGAGAGGTATTTTTTTGGCATTGCAATATAATGCTCAGGAAGTTAAACACACAGTTTCCAATCAGCTATGGTGCTTTTCAAACTTCTCAACTCAGAACTGAATTGTAAAGTAAAGATATTTTTCATACAGTATGAGTCTACATATACACACAGAGAGATGTCACAAAATATATTTGTAATTTATGATGATGTCTTCTAATACAGGATTTGTATAATACATTATTGCATTGAATTTATGCCTGTGTTGTTTTATTGGGATAGGCCTTTTCTGTTCATTGAAGGCTTGTTTTGGTTCAGAATACACGATCGACACCAATTTAAAACATGAGCGCATACTAAACTGATGATGTGGTAATAATAATAATAATAATAATAATAATAACAACACTTCTTTATTTCTTTTCCTTTTCCCTTCTCTCTTTCTGTGTATGGAATAGCTTAATACCATTGCTTCATTGATTGTTAACTAAAACTATTAAAAATCATTTCTGGAATTGAAATAAATCTGAATTGAAGTGAATGATATAAATAATGATGGAATGAAACTCTTTAAATATTTATAATATTAAGTAATTATTAAATGTATAGATAAATAACTGAATAAATAAATATTATTATTTATTATTTATTATTATTAAACATTAATAATACATATTATTACTTTATAAATACTACATTTAAGGTTAATATTAATGAAACAAATAAACAATACTAATTTAAATAAATAGATTTAAGTACTAAAACTGCTAAAATTTAATTAAATAAAAATAATGAAGCCAAAAATAAACTGAAAATGCAAAAATAAAAGCTAATTTAAAATATGAATAAATACTATTAGAATAACATTTGTGCTTACTGTAAGGAATACTGTTCTACAAATGAAATATAATTAGGTATGATTATTATTTGTATAAAAATTTAACAAATTATATATATTGTTTCATTTCTGAGCTACTTCAGTGTCCTCAAAAATATTAAACATGCGGCAACAATTTACCATTCTGGGATTTAAAATCCATATTACTTGCTGTTTAATAAAATAAATAAATAAATAAACCCCCTATGTCTTATATAGTGCTGAGCAGAAATCAGTTTTAAGTAAGTATTCTATAGCCTTTCTGTAACAAATCTAAATTTGTTGGTCTGTAGTGTCATCTAGTGGCTGACATTTTTACAGAGACTCGTCAGCTTCATAAATGCATCCTGTAAACATCCACTCATAAGAAACATAAGCTCTTATAGGCCTATATCATCACAACATTAGACGCTTTAGAGACATCCATCGACGTCACTCAGGCCTACTTAAAGAGGATAATGACTTGCAAAGGCACAGTAAAGCTAATTCTCATCTTGTGTCTGGTAACCAGGGAATTTATATCCCGTCTGTCCTCTCTGTGTCCTCGCTGACGACAATGGGCCACTCTGCCATCTCTGATCTGAAGTCAGGGTAATGGGGTTGTGTTTACATGGTGAAATGAAATAGCACTATGTTAGATGACAGTAATTGTGCACAGCCAGACAAGTTTAATATTCATCCCAAGATTAAAAATTTAATATTTCAGAGTGGTTAGAGTCCTTACATTGCAATTTACATAGAAAAGATGAGACCAACAGTGAATCGTGTTGTCAAATTCAAATTGCATTTTCATGAAGAATAGGGTGCAATATTACAGATTGCAGTATTACTTTTATCGTAGCTAGAAAAGGAAATTTTATACAAAGTAAACATTAAATTAATAATTTATTTGGGCATTAGTACAATATAAAAATGATTATTTAGTTTGGTAACATTTTCTTGTAATATCAAACATGCTCTTTTTCCTAACACATTATAGATGGGAAATTATACATCAAAATAGTGGCATTTTTATTTTGCATGAATTAGTATTAGAGTTTTATGGCTGGTTTATCCCTTTACATATCTATTTATGTAGCAAAACACCCTCAAACTGAAAACTGAATAGTCAATAACATGTCCAGATCATATTTTACCCCCAGTACAAAATAAGAATTTATAATTTGCACAAAGAAATAAAGCCTTTTTGTACAATAAGGGAACAATTAAGAACATTTCAGATTTTAAATGAGACAAAGATTAACAATAGAAATATGTTCATATATTTAAACATTTTTTTTCCCCCAATACTTAAACTTCTTTGACATAACCAGAGAATAATAAACAATTACTAAATGTACGGAAATGTTACATTATAATTCCAGTGATTAGTACAAAAATGTATCTTTTGCCTGAAATGCATTCATGAACCTCTGAAAAACCAGTCATGGTTTGTCCTCTGAAAAGCAATGGGCAATCATACATCCAGGATCATATTTGCATGACAAAACACATTACATTTGTATTTATAAAATCCAGCTCGGTTTCTGTTTCTACATTCCTTGTGGCCTACATCACTCTGTCTGCCTTCAAACATTATATTATATTTCAACACAGTAAGTAAAGATAGGTGAGTGCCAAGTATGGCGAGGGGATGGGGGAACCAGAGGAAACACTGTGACATCTTTACTAAATACAAGAGATTTAGTTTAATTACACAGGACGGAACAGTCTAGTAGGATCCTATGACGCTCCTCTACACTGAACGTCTACAGCCATGGGTACAAGGCAAGGGATTCTGGGACAGAAGCCCAGAGGTCAGCAGGTGGCATCGATAATATTGCCATCCATCTGGTGGCGATAAACTATACGCGCTTTATGGGAAAAATAGACGGGACGTCCGGCGTTTTCCTCTCCGTCGTACCCCCAGGAGACTGTCGGAGAGAAGCCAGGTTGCACCTCAACAGATGGCACTGTGAACGCAAAGAGAGAGGGGAAATTAATGTTCAGTGTCCAGTATGGAAAGACGGTTTGATTTATAACGTCATTAGCAACATATCAGGACAAGATTCGGTAAACAAGGTGACTTACCAGGCGGAGGAGGGCACATCCTGCTTTTACCCCTGTCTTTACAGCGTTTGTACCAAGGAAAACACTGCAAGACTTTCTTACCCATGGTTTACCCACTCTAGAGGTCTGGAGAGAGAACATGAAGTGTAAGGTCTAGGCCTACTGACTGATGAACATGGACTTTCAGTGCCATTGTGTTTGTTTCTTCAAGCTTATCTCACTTCTCCGACCGGGACGTTAGCTGAGAGGTGAAAGCTGGAGACTGCTAATAATGGCTCAAAGAAACAAAGAGCTCATTCATCCTGAGAGGATTAATCCTCAGTCGTGTCTGAGGCTTGTAACGGTGCTATATCACTTGAGCGGGGCTCATAGTTGTGTTCCCTGACCCACTTAATAGGGCTGGGACAACCGGCCGAGAACAACCAGCTCTGACTCCACAATCAGTCACAAAGTCAGACTCGGTGTGTATAAATCTTAACTACAGGAAGAGAACCGCTATGTAGCAACAGAACACTTTTGTTAAGTAAATAATGGGCAGCACCACCCGTGTATTTAGCAGAATGGGAGAATGATTTATTTTGACATATATAAATCGTTAAAATGCCCTGACGTGACAAATGTATTGTATTTACAAAGACATTACATTAGTAAAATAAAATGTGCTACAAATGTATTTCCAGTTTTACCAAATTTAGCATCCAGAAATAGAATGTTTCACAAATAAGTAGTCTAAATTAGAATGAATACAAATGTATATAAATACAAATCAATGTTCTTTATACTATTGAACATTTTACACTGTTATAAGCACACACACACACAAAAAAAGAATACTATTGGAAAATCGTTACAATAAATGTAAATAAGATTTTTTAAATATTTAATATATTGAAATAGCATATTCTTTAAATGTTTGCACAACATCTAAGTGTTTGATCTGGCTAACTGCAGAGGTAAAATATTGAATAAATAATATTATTTTATTAATAATAATAATAATAATAATATGAAAATAATAATTATGATGATTATGATCATCATAATAATATTATTATATAATGATTATCATATTTATTATTATTATTATTATTATTATTATTATTATTATTATTATTATTATTATTATACCTGGAGGTACAAAATGCAGGTTGTGGAACATTTGATTAAATTCATGTAAATACATATTTGATACATGTATCCATTAAATGTAGAATATCATTTATTTAAATGTAAAATATAATTTTGAATTTACAAAGTATCTGCTTTAGTACTGGCATTAATATTTGGGAACTATAGTTGTAATATAAAACTTTCTATTTTTCTGATGATAATATTTTGAGCTCCTTTAAATCAACAGTTAGAATCTAGCCAAGACCCTCTTCTCTCTAGTGCTCACTGGTCCTGTGATTGAGCACCATACCTACAGCCTATAGATGCAAGAAAAAAGATTTGTAGTTCTATGAAAAGTATCTTACATAAAACTCAACCGGGGGGAGGTTAATCCTTCATTTAAGAAACTCAAACCAGAGCGACTTGGCGCGCGCAGCACACGAACACATCACAGATCAGATGAGTTCAAAGCCAGATAACCAAGAGCCCAGCATCATCATACTGACACAATCCTATTGTTTATAGCCTACGTCTTTAGTAAAATATTATTCTAATTAATAAAATCTTGAAATGCAGAGTAGATATGCGGTAATATGTAAAGTATATTTCAGGATAGCATAATAACTTTAGCAATAACTTATTGCTGGATAAATACAAATATGCACGTTGGCGTTGCAATAATAAAGTTGGGCATCATAGAGTGAGTAGTAGCTATTATTATGTCAAGCACACTGAACATTTATGCATGATGCATACATATTAAAAAGTTGTAAACATAATCTTTGCCTACGTCACACTTCACGCTTCAATCACCAACTTCTGACAAACGTACCTGTAGAGGAACGAAGTGGCTCGGAGTGTCTTATTCAGTGATGTGCTGGATCTGCTGCGTTTGGGACTCTGTCTCCATGAGATTGCGCTCGTGCTGGTCTCTATAGAGATCGTGTTACGGCAGTGATCAGCTCGCATTCCCGGAGGATACTGATGCTGGACTGACTCTGCCCTTCTGTTCCGTTACCTCGGTTGCGTATTAAAGCTTTGATTGAGCGTGCGCGGAACGCCGTGGGAAATTTCCACCGGCTGAGGCTTTAAATAACTAATCCTGCAAGCCACAACAAAAGCTCCTGACCTCAGAAGTGGCTGAGTACATTATATTTTTTTATAATATTCAGGGCTATGGGGTCCCAGAAAAATGTCCAGCCCAAAGATAACTCAAAACCCACACAAGGAATGAAAACTATAGCCCAATTTTTACCCTGTCCAATCACGACTGACATCTGCTTTATCCCATAAATTCCTTTTAAAATAAACCTTTTGATTCTGTTTATTCTGTTTTGAATCTTAGCAAGACTTGTTTATATGCATTATATGAATATTAAATGATTTATTTTCTCTTTTTTTTTTCTTTTACCCTTTTCAGCACTTTTAATGATAAAATGTAAAATTAGGGCTGGGTGATATGGCAAAATATATATATTTCCCATATCATATCAATATTTATCAAAATATTCATTTTCATCAAAATATTCATACATTCACCATATTCATCAATAATTTGATGATGCAGCAAGACAAAGCTGTAGCCTGTTTCGATATTAAAACATGGATGAAAAATATTTGGGTTGAGTGATATTCCTTAAAGATAAGAGTAATAATATTATTTTGAGAAGTACATTTTACTATTTCATAGTAATATATTTCTTTTAAAAAGTTTGACGTGTTTTTTTTTTTAAACTTTGCTTTGCTGGGCTCCTCTTTGCTGTGCGTGTAACTCTTGTAATAATTGATGGCTCTCATCGACTTACATAGTATTTTTCTCCATACTACAGTATGTTAGACAAAAGGGACCAAAGACTATTTGATTACCAGGATTCTTCAAAATATCTTCTTTCATGTTCAACATAAGAGAGAAACTCATACAGGTTTGGAACGACATGAGGGTGAGTAAATGATGACTATTCCTTTAATGGCAGCTTCATCCATCAGTGGTTCAACCTTAATTTTATGAAGTCCCGAGAATACTTTTGTGTGCAAAATTTTTGTTTGTATCCACAGAAATCATTTAAAACAGTGCATGGGAAAAGCGTGTATGCCGTGTAATGAAATAATGGGAGAATATTACTAAATACATGGGAGAATGACTTAAATGACTTAATAGTTTGTTATACATTGACATTTTTTTTTTATTTCATACATTTATGGTTGGAATGTTTGATTTATTTTATAAGTAGTAAGTGGTGTTTGTACGGTAATAAGAACATCTTTACAAATAGTTTCTATTGATAAATGTACAAAAATCCCTAAAATACAAAAAAACAAATTTTACAAAGGAACAACATTACAATAGGTATTTCGTTTTTAAAAATAGTTCCACCCTTTTTCTCCATCTTACCTAGACCTTAGGTTAGACACCATACTGAATTTATCATGTATAAAAACAAGGCAGTGAGGGATAGACTTAATGTCTTTACAATGGCACGTGGCACACTGTATAAAGATCCTAATAAAGGTTCCAAAATGGAGTTTTCACAGCGATGCCCAGTTTTGGTTCCCCAAAGAACCTTTAAGTGAACAGTTCTGAAAAGAACCATTTTTTCTTGATGTGAAGAACATTCGAATAATCTAAAGAACCCTGTTCCACAGCGAATAACTTTTTGTGGAATGAAAAGGTTCCATAGATGGCAATAAAGGTTCTTTGTGGAACCACTGATGCCTGTAAATAACCTTTATTTTTTTAGAGTGTATTTCATGTCATTTTAAAACTGCTTTGTCTTCTGAAAAAAGAAAGATGTGTCAGATGAACAATGTTGTAAAATAGCAGTAAAACCAATAAAACGTACTGTACTTCTATTCCTCATAGCCTCGTTCTCATTTCAGTCAAAAATGAAATACGGTGCTACCCAGACAAAGGTCTATAGATTGATCCAGTTAAAAATTAGTGACTAAACATCACTGCAAAAGCATGGATTAAGAAAAAAAAAAATCTGATTTTGAATAAATGCACAATTTGCAGAACTGCTGAGAACATGGCACTGCTTGTATTGACATAATAGGCACAATTTGGTTCTCTGACATTTTCACATTAAATTCACCATGCTCTTTTTTTTTTAAGGCTGCTCAAACCCACACGCTACCCTTTCCCTCGCTCTCTCCTGCCCCCTGCTGGCCACAGCAGCCCCCCAGGCCTCGATGATGTGATGCAGGCAGGTTCTTGTAGACAGCACGGCTGTAGGGGATGAAGCACAGGCCCAGCTGGAGGTGGCGGGCCATCCTGCAGTAAGCGGCCAGAGCCAGAACCAGGAGCGGAGCCAGCAGCAGGAAGCCCACCACCAATAAAGCCACACAGCCTCCATCATCCAAGAGATCTGAACAGTAGACGGAAGTACCGTGGCGCTGAACCTTTGGAACAGATGGGGAGTAGTGCAAGAAAAGGAGTTAGTTAAAATTGTGTCTGGTATATATTCTCAATGTCAGTTCAGATAAGAGCAGGATTACACTGAACAGCGATAAGAAAATTCATAAAAACATCCACACATATGGTGAAGCAGTGGGAGTTTACTGAGGAAGCTAACTGATCACTGACGCAGGGAAATGATAAAGAGAGGCTTGTGTGACAGAGTTTATTTCCTCTTCTCACTCAGGTGACTTGTGTTAGTTGCACTGAACTCTGTTTAGTCATCAGTGCTATGACACTAGAGCAATCTGTTTTCATTTCTTTTGGAGGGAGAGAGATGAAATTTGGGGTGGAATCAGAGTATGTGAGGACTAGTACAGAAAACAAAAGATTCAAATATAATAACGCAGGTAATATAAATATACACTGACTTTTAAAAGTTTGGGGTCAGTTTTTTTAAGACATTGACACTTCAAGGACTCGTTAAATTGACAATAAAGACTTTCATAATGTTACAAAATATTTATATTAAAACAAATGCTGTTCATATGAGCTTTCTATTCATCAAACAATCCTGAAAAAAAAAATGCATCAGGGGTTCCACAAAAAATATTAACCACCAAATCAGCATATCAGAATGATTTCTGAAGGATTACATGACATTGTAGACTGGAGTATTGATGCAGAAAATTCAGGATTCATCACAATAATAAATTAAATTTTAAAATATATTATAAATATAAAACAGTTATTTTAAATGGTAATAAAAATAAATAAATAGCCTATTACTGTTTTTCAAGTATTTATTATTATTATTATTTTTATAATAGGAATTGACATTAAAAAGTTAGATTGTATAATAACTTCAAGACAATGTTACTTATTTGGTACGTAATTGAGACCGAGCTTACCGTTGAATGGCAGAGGAAGCCAAAAGCGACCATGATGAGCGAAGGCAAGAGGATGAGGCCGAAGATAAGCGCAGCCAGACACACATTGAGTGCGAGGATGATCAGGTTCTGTGCTGTCACGAGAACAGAACAGGCCCAACAGTCCAGAGAGCCCCTCAGCTCCAGAGGAGACTCGTTCAGCACACTGCCTGCTATCGAGTACGGAGGAGGAACCACCACACCTGAGCTGGACACGGAGACGGAGCCGGTGTGATGGAGGCGCGGGTGAGGGGAATCAGGCTCCACTCGTTCCGTGCCGGGCTGCAGGGACACGGGTTTCTCCAGGGTACCATTACGGGGAAGACTCATCTTGCCGTTCATTAGTCTTTCAAGTATGAAAGTATAGTTTTTGGCTGGCACAAAAAAAAAAAAAAAAGGTAAGAAAGAAAGAGAGAATAAATTAATGAACTGGGTATTGGAAATTGTACACAAACAATGATAAATTGTGGCCATGCTAAGAGCTATAAAATGACTAGCCTATTAAATGAAAATTCCAGGTTCAAAAGAAGTTAAAGGGTTAGTTCACCCAAAAATGAAAAGTCTGTCATTATAAAAAGTCTGTCGTTCCAAACCTAAAACCATTCATCTTCAGGACACAAATGAAGATATCTTGGAGCTGAGAGATCTCTGACTCTTTAAAGACAACAACTGAAATGTTCCCAGACCCAGAAATGTAGTAAGGAAACAGTAAAGACACCCCAAAATGTAATGAACATAATCAGCGTTGGTTATGTTCAGAAAGTGCACACATGCGTCGTGGTACTCTCCAAAATGGCAGAAGATGGTGTGTTTTCTCTGTGCACTAAAAGTATTCCCGTACCTTGGCAGAAGTGAAGTTGAGCAACTGATGTCACATGGACAGTTATATCTATCTCCGGGTCTGGGAACATTTCAGTTGCATTGCTGTCTATGCAGGGTCAGAGAGCTCTCCGATTTCATCAAAAATAAATGAACGAAGGTCTTAGGAGTTCGGAATGAGTAATTGATGACAGGATTTTCATTTTTGAGTGAACTATCTCTTTACGCTCAGTGAACAGTAGCTTAGCTGTTTGTGACATAATGTTGATTAACACAAAGAAGTTCTTTAAAGAATAGCAAAAGACTGAGACACTTAAATATAAAAGTAAATGTGGTTCATTTTGGAAAGATTTAAAAGCTTATAATTTATATATATATATATACACATACATATCCTACATCAATTCCTGTGATATTATTTGAGCTGTAAATCTGTTTAAATTATGTTTAGAGTAATTTTATTACTTGAAAGTTATTATTACTTTTTTTACACTAAAATGCTAACACATCTTGTGTAGAGAAAGCAGATGGTGATAACTAACACAGAGGATCAGGAAATGAAGCCGCTGACCCCACCCTGATCTCCAGGATGACCCAAAAATATGAAACAATAACTTTGGAATGGCTCATCAGGAAACTCTGAATGCTAATCAGATCACAAATACTATAAAACAGCGTAACCCTAAAAGAGCCAACAGTCATAAATAGCCTTTAACAGCTTGTTACAGATCCACAATAACCTTCGAGCAAGTGAATGTAAAAAAAAAATATATATAATAAAAAATAAAAAAAATACTAATATATATATATATATGATTAATTCAGGTTAGTCCCTTTGATCAATAATAATACACATTGAGTAGTATAAGGACAGATGTTAGAGCACAGATCATGTACTGTACATGTTTTAGATTGTGACTTTCGGAGGTCACATGCTTGCTTATTCTTTCTAGGAACAAGTCCTCTGCTTATCTTTGTTTATTTGGAGTGGGCCCAATTTTTGGTGAATACAAGTATGATTTCACGCTTCCATTAATAGTTCTGATGCTATCAAGACCTTGATTTAAAAACCTTTCCCACACATTCACCTTTTAAACTCTTAAAGGAGGAATTTGCTGTGACCTTAAGGAAGTTTTTAATGTCCTGTATCACTTAAGTGTTTATTAAAGTGACAATAATTATCAAAAGACTCACTCATATTTTTACATTTATACAATTATAAGTGGTCAATTATTTGCATTTTATTGGATATATATATATATATATATATATATATACTTCATATTATTAATATTAAACAATTTTGGTGTATATATATATATATATATATATATATATATATATATATATATATATATATATATATATATACTTCATATGATTAATATTAAACAATTTAGGTGTTTAGATATATTTAGATACATTTGCCAAGATGAAATCACCACCGTGATTTCAGAAGGTTCAGAATATCAGGAAATTCCACAAAATATATAAATAAATAAACGGGGGTTTTGACAGGACATAGACAGTCTTCAGGGAATTAAAGTCAGTATATATAGCAGAACAGTGCCCAGAATGCACTAAACTATAAAATAAGTTCAAACAGAGTTAATCACTGTTGTATTGAAAATTAAGAATGTATTTAATCTTGGTCCAAGATACCAGACCTTAATGCTTCATACTAAAAGACCTTTGCAATCTATTTATTCAAAGCCTTAATGATTTAAAGGCCACAGTTTATATGTGCATATTTAATTATTATTGTTTTTATTATTATTTAATGGATTTTTATTAAATTAATGTTTTAATCTTTTTTGAAAGAATATCTAAGACTACATTTATTTAATCACAAATACAGTATTGTGAAATATTATTACTATTTTAAACAATTGTGTTTTTTTTTATGTATTGAATTCCTTTGATGCAAAGGTGAATTTTCGGCATAATTTCTCCGGTCTTCAGTGACACATGATCCTTCAGAAATATTCTAATACGATTGTAAAAATCGGCACACAAAAAAGTAAATTGATATAAAGTAAAACCTTAAAAGGCATTTACATGAAACAGTGTTATTTACATAAGCTCAAACCCAATCCAAAGTCTAAAATCTTACTTACATTAGAGTAACGAAGTTGCTCGTCCGTTCCCTCAAACACCACCTTTCCTCCTGCAGAAAAATGTCCTTTACTTGTTATATAATTTCCGTTCCCCAATGAATCCTTCACACTAGCTGAGATGATTATTCCAGTCTATAATTTATTCATCTAGTTTTCATGTCCACCTGTAGAATCTCCACTGGCTCTGTGTGAAACTGAACTCTGTGGAAGGCTCACTCCTCTATTTCAGCCCCTTCTCTTCCTCCTTTCCTGCTCCACTCTTTCCTTCCTTTGACGAAGATGTCCTGCCTTGGTAACACGGTTATATCTCTCCACTCCCACTCCTCCTTCTGACCTCCTGCTGCTCCGGCTGGGGCATTTAGGATTGTGGGGTGTTGGGAAGTGGGGGCGTAGACTTCTCCAGGAGATTTTTTGCCCAATAAGATGGATGACCAAGACTCCCTTTGGAGCTACACACTCCACTAAAGAGTGTTTTGCACATAGTTTGATAGATTTTAACAAATTAGGTTTGAGGAAGGCTTTCTCTCCTGAGTTACAAAAATATGAAATACTGTTTGTAAGAGTTACTAAAGGCTATGTAGGTCTGTATCACTAAAATATTTGGCTGGAGCTACAGCGGGGGAGTTGATGCCTGTTTAATCTCTCTCAGGACAGGTCAGATCTGTCAGGGCACAGGGGGCTGTTGGGATGTCAGCAGATTTCAGCAGACGTGATGTAGATTGGCTGTTTTTGAATGAGATACTAGGGGTTTTTGCTTCAGGATCCAAAATTAAATGCTGAAATTGTGGCAAAAAAAAAAATGTTGGTAGTACTTTAGGGAACAATTCTCACTTTTAATTAGTTGCTTATATCAATTAATAACATACTGGCTGTTTATCAGCGCTTATAAAGCAAATGTTCTGCATGGCCATATTCTAGTCATCTCTAATCCTACACAATACCTAAACTTAACAACTAATAAGCAGTAAATTAGGAGTTTATTGAGGCAAAAATCATAGTTAATGGTTTGTTATAGCGAGAATCGGACCTTATAAAACAAATTAAACCAAAATCTTAAAAAAGAAATCTGCAAATTATTTTTTAATTATTATATATTACATTATGTTATGTTATGTTTATTATATTATATAAACTGAACACATGATGTTAAGTCGTTGAGCTTCTTATATTATATCTTATAACTGCCATATGGACATTCCTCAAACTAATCTATGAATAAATGTAATTTTTAATGAATAATATGCTAAATATAATTTGGTATGGCATTTTCTCTTTCCTTTTGAAGCCTATTTATTTTCCTGTCAGAACTATGCACCATTGTATGTTACTTGCATGTAATTATTTGCATTTAGCATAATTCGGTTCGCAGCAGTCTGTGACATTATCAGAACTGATAACCATTTACAGGTCATGACCCAGCGGTGGAGAATGACTGTGATAGAGTGAACTGATTAAGATATTGGGTTAAAAGGGGTGAAAACAGGATGACGACTTTATCTGTGAGCAAATAAACAGTTTACAGTTGTTTGTTTGTTTATTCACAGCAGTGGCGATATGGAGAGGGAGATAAAAAGGCTGCTGGTGAAATATACCAAGAAGTTAATTGTGGAGGGATGGTGAAAAACAAGGTATATCCTGATTGTCTTAAAAGAGGAAAACCTGTCTTCCTGTCCTTGGAGCCAGGATTTCCTCAGTAAAGTCGGCCGAGAGCGCTGAGGTGTCATGACCTCTGCAGGCCTCCGCTCCACTCGCAGACAGACAGGAGACCGTGGAGAAATCTGTAACCTGTCTACAATACACTTTCACACACAATCCGGAAAGAACTGCTACGTAAACACATGGGAATTTATCAGAACGTTTTATTTTTTATAGTTAGAATTATATCAGGTATAACACACAAAAATCACAAAATGTTTTAGACAAGTCTGGCTCAGTTCCTTAATGTTTTCCTTTGCTTTTTTTTTTTTTTTTCGTTTTCATTTTATCTTTTCTTTTTTCTTATACAGTAAAACAAACCAAGAATGGCAACGAACCTGAAAACAAACTCCGAGAGGTATCGATGGAACGCAAATCTGAAAACTCTCAATAATCTGCAATTCGTCAAATATGACATAGATGAGAACGGCTAGGATGACTGGAATCACAATATCCTGTACCTCATGTAAAGCAAACAATGTGTTAAATATACAGTACAAAGACATTCAGTTCATTAAAGTGTACTGACTCTGTTCTAAGCACCAACTTGTGAGATTATTAAATTCATGTTTTCAAAGCTACGGATCATTTATACAGACAGAGAGAGAGAGAGAGAGAGAGTCGGGAGGAAGGGGGATCAGCACCATTTTGAATCAGACGTCCCCCCGTAAGCCTCACCACATCAGCACAACAGAAAGATTTACAAAATACGCATGTCTCAGAAAAGAGAAGCATCACGAACGATCAATAAATACAAAAAGGAAAAGATGAGTAAATAAATACAAAACAAAGCCAACAAAGAATAATTCAGTAATGATTCCAAAAATAAGAAAATCGAATTAAAGGAGTCGATCAGACTGAGAAAGTTTGCAGGAATTATTATTATTATTATAATGTTTTTTTTTTTTTTTTTTTGAGTTGTAAAAAAAAAGATTCACGTAACACACACAAGGTTTTCCAGACAAATGCAATCAAATACGTTTTCGATTAAACCCGTATTTTTTGGAATAACTGTTACATATACTGTACCTCACGTGATAGTTTAATGCTCTAAAAAAGTCTTTATTTATTTCATCAAATACCAGGAAATCATCTTTTGTCTAAATGCATACTACAAGGCCCAAATGGTCTTAGTCTAGACTGTTAAAAAAGTTTGTTTTTTTCTTTCCGAAAACCTTAAAGCCTAACAACTTAAAAAAAAATAGCACCCAGTCAAATATGCAAATACCATTTACAAAGGTCAGACTTGTAGTAAATATGACAAGAACGTAACAACAGAAACAAAAAACGTAATGCCATCGCAAGAGAAATCAGTCCCCTGCTGTTATATACATTGTATCAAAGCACCACTTACTCAGATAAACCAGAGACAAACTGGACTGGTGAAATCGTCTTCCATTTGCATAAAAAACGTAAACTACATCAGTACCTGAATTAATGCACATGTTCGGCAAGTTGACAATTTCTTTTAAAAAAGGAATCACAGCAGTTATCCATTGCGGATGAGTGACCTGATAGCCAAGTCCAATGATGTAGCACCACTCTAGTCATTCTGTAATCAGGAGCGGGAGAACTATCAGACGTCCGTCAGTAGCTGGCTGAGGGAAGACAACTGCGCTGGAGAGACATCGGCTGATAGTATTGTAAACAATGTGAAGTAAACAGCCATTTGGCTGGCTGTTCTGTAAGTCTGCAGTAGTGGTTTTGGTAAAGAAAAAAGAAAAAGAATAAAAAAGGAGAACGTAAGGTTTGTGCCGCTGCTTTGTGGCAGGAGGGTGGGAGATTTGGTTATGGCTGTGTAGATTCAGACATCAGGTTCACCTACAGCATGGGACTGGAGCCTGGCAAGAGAAAACTCATGCATTACAACTACAAGTGCTGCGAAATTCATTTAAAATGGACATACAGTATCATAGTGGTCAATGATGATGATGATGATGACGATGATTATTTTACTTGGAAGCATTTCACACGAAAAAAAAAAAATATATATATATATATTTTGCTTTGAATTTAAGCCTATTTTTAAAATAAAATCTTTATTTATTTATTTGGATTTTATTTTATATTTATTTTAGACATCACAATTCACAAAGCTTGAAAATCAAGCCTATTTGAGAAAAAAAATTACATAACATGTTCAGCTCACATTTCCTATTATAAATGATATTGTCTACTAAAAATGTTGCATTTTTAAAAAATAAAAGTAGCGTTATTTATTGCTATTTAATTTTAAACATTAACCGTTCACATAAATTATATTTGATAAATTATATTTTGCATACTCAAAATGAATCCTATTTTTTAAACGAAAATTAAAAAAGCTTTACATATTGTTTTTTTTATATAAATATCCAGTTCATATTTTACACAAATATTACACATTCTATTTTGCGTATGTAAATTGGTGCCTATAAAAAAAATGCATTTTTAAAAAAAAAATATAATTACTTATGTTATTGTTATTTATTATTTTAAACATATCAGGGACACAGTTTATGAATTCTATTTAGCATGATTAAAATAAAACAATAAAATAAAATATTATAGGTAATGATATTATAGATTTTTCTTTTATTTAAACATGTAGAGGTCACAATTTAATTAAATTATGCTTATTTAAAATCTAAATGAAAAATTAATAGAAATATAAATGCATTTTTTATTTTATTGGTCAGGTCACATTTCACAAAATAAAAAATTCTAGGATCCCGAAAATAAAGCATTTTTGTCTTATAAAGAAAAAAGTCAAATAAATATTATTAAGTTACATTTTGACATGTAATTTGCATATGAATGGTTATCGTATGAATGCTTGTCTTACCAGGGTGAAGTTATCATATGTGTTCGTGAGCTCACTGATGCGGTACTGCTCCAGCACCACCACCCCGCTCAGACTGGGACTCTGCTCCCGAGCGCAGTCCTCACAGTGAACCACATACGTCTTCCTACTGCTGTTCTCACTGGTCACAAACAGCAGGTCAAACACCTCCACCTGTTCACACACGCACAGACACACACATCAACAAGATGCAACATCTCACAACAGAACATGATTTGCCATCAGTGTATTGAGTGTCCTCACATCGCACTCGTTGCAGTAGTATGCTGGCTCATCCTTCACCCTGCTCTGATAGGAGATCTTCTTCCCTGCAGACACCAGCTGGTCCCTCAGAATCTGAATGTGTTTGATGGACTGGAGGAGACAATGTCTGAAAGACAAGACAAGGAGGAGATGGAACCATAAGATCATTTCAAGTAGGTCTCAGTGACACAAATATTGCAACACCGCACTCACTTGATCATCTTGAATGTGTTTGGGTCTGTGATCTTGATTGTGCGGGCGACGTTCCAGGACACGTGAATCATGGGGACGATTGATTTGACTTTCTTGATCTCATTCCACTCAAAGCGTTCAAGAGCCAGCTGGTATTGATAGGCTGGAAAGACAAAGATGAAGCAAGTGGCAAATATGTTTACAGTAAAGGTGTGGTGAATGTCTTTGGCGCCCCCTATTGTCACAGTGTAGACTCACCATTTAAAGGGCCCACGTTCCAGGCAATGTTGTTGCACCAGCCCACGGCCTGGACCCAGTGCACAGTGCCAGCGTTGATCCACACCAGGTCACCGGGTCTCTGAATGAAGCGGTACACTGGGATGTTTGAACGGTACAGATCCTCCAGAACCGGCCACCAGGAGCCTGTCAGATAGTCCACAGTGTGCCTAACACACAGAAGACCAATAGCTTTATATCTGATCACATTTATCATCATGGTAAGCCATAAAAATAACTGCCATGTGTGATCCAAATCTTACTTTTCACATAAGTCACTGATGGCTTTCCAGTAGTGTTCATGGACGGCAAACCACTCGCAGTCTCCAGGCCCAATATTGATGTTCACCGAACAGAAGTTATTGTTCTCCTGATGTCCTAGAGGGAGGAAATCAGATCTTCAGGTTTTAAAATAGGTTTTCTTTTGTCCTTTTCTTTAAACATGTTCAAGTCACATTTCACAAAGTCTATGTAATATAATAAAAGTAAAGTTTTACTTTAGTTAAAATAAAATAAAATAACATCTGATAATATTTAAAATGTATTTAACTATTTCAAACATTGTCACATTCAACAAATTCTATGATTGTCTATTTTAATAAATAAATGATGAAAAAAAAAATCATACATTTTTATATTTTATTTTATTGTTAACATGTCCAGGTAACGTACACATTATAAATTCTATTTATCATAATGAAAAATTAATTCTTTTTGTAAACAAATGTAAGTAAAATAAAGGCAAATAATAATAATAATAATAATAAAAACATTATAAAAATATTTGCAGTTAATATCCAGGTCGCATTTCACAAAAATTATTTTTATTTTGCATCCTGAAAATGAGGCATACATACATGCGTACCAAAAAAATTATTAATTAAATTTAGTATGATGATAATAAAGCCTATTAAAAAAAAATCTAAATTAAATCAAACATGTTTCTCTATGATAATATTGTGTGTTAAAGAGAGTGTGAAAGGTTTTGTTATTCTGCAAGAGACCAAACTTCTCAAAGGTAATAATAATAATAAAAAAATATCCACAAGGTAAACAACTTCATAAATTAATTTAATAATGTCTTTTTTCGAATCCAAGTTAGTGAGGGTTAGAGAAGACTCAAAACCATGAATACCTTGTGTTTGTGTTGTGTGTGTGTTTGTACACTGACCAGGTGTGCGGCTGCCAGGGACCTTCATATAAAGCTGGACTGTGTTCATGCCCAGTATAGTCTGGCCAACGTGACTCAGCATGTTCGCACTGGAGGACACACGCATGAACGCAGGCAACTTCAACAGCTCCTGCAGCTGCAGCTTCCACCTGAAGACAAGACCCCACAGTCCTTTACTCACACCAATACAAGTAATAATGACACTCATAAAAGCACAGTGAATGGGGTATACTGTATGTCGAAAGTCACCTGACCAAACCGGAAAGCCGGTTTCATTGGTGAAAGTGTTAACAGCAGTATGAACTGATGCCAGTATCTGTGGATTCCAAGGTAATCAGCTAGCTAGCTGTTGTTACTGTTAGCGCTTTATTCAATTTTAATATTTGAATGTTAATTAAAAGAATAAAAATACAAAAACTTTCAGATCTCAATCAACATACTGATGGACATCGGTTATCATCATCTTTGGTATCTTGAGTTAACAGCTCTACATAGAAAACACTTGAACCGGAAGCAACAAGACTGGTTTTATAGAATACAGAAGTCTGTTGTGCATGACACCCATAGGCTCTCTGTCCAACATTATTTTACGAATGATTGTAAAATAATATCACCATGATATCAAAATGAACATTTCTCACCGTTTTGGGTCCGACAAGTCAATGTTGGTTCCAAATTTGATGATTTTTCCAATGGTTTTCTGCTCCGAGCTGTTAAAAAAATAAACCAAAAAAATAAATAAAAAAAATATCTAATTTAAACTGGGCCTGGTAATAGCAATCTATTTGAATTGTTATATGATATTTAAAAAATTTTTTTTTTACTTTACCTGGATGTGGTGGTAGTCCCAGTGTTTCCTTGGGAGATGGATTTTTTCACAGTTTTTTCTTCTGAGTTGCCATCTTCATCCTCATCTTCACTGTCTTTTTCTTCCTAAAAATAGAAATAACTTTCACTTTCTTAAATTTGATTTAGATTGTGCGTGTGTACTGTGTACCTAATACTTCCAGGCGAATGCCTGGAACCTCAGCATCATCAAACTGCAATACCCTTGTCCTGAGAGGGAGGAGAAGGGACATTTCACGTAATAATTTTTCATTTAACTTAATATGATTTTATTGGGTGAGGCAGACTGTTATGCTGTCACCAGAGTGTTTCCCGTTGAGACTTAGATGTATCTCCAGTTAAGCGTGAGATAGAGTTGATTTCTGATCCCAGTGAGGCGCTCATGGTAACAATATCTACCTGTAAGCTCTCCTGGAAACTGGATGCTTGGTACTGTGCATATTTAGCGATGGTGGTGTGAGATCTGCTGCTTTCACAGGGCCAGGTCTGGGCGGATCCTGAATGGTTCCAGTTCTCGTCTGCTGGCTGCTGCACCTGAGTCCTCACTTCCACCGCATGCTCGGAGTTGGCCTCAACCAGGGATTTAGTGGAGAACAGACCCAGATCTAACAGAAAGACAAGAATGTCACACTAAACCGGAAACACCTGAAAGCCATCTTTTCTCTACGTCTTAGACATATGTCCATACTGATATTGAAACAATAGATATCTATGTTTATACTGGCATGTGCCTAAAATATGGTATACACTTTCATGGTATTGTAAATGATAGGATATATGTTACTTTGCACTATTTTTGTTCATATTACATTCCAGCAGAGATCATGAACCTGCAACTGCTGAGGACAATTGCATTTTAGACCATACGTGGAATAATGGAGTGTGCACTAGACACATCAATAAGTGATGGGATTTTTTGCTAATAAACTGACCATGGTAGAATATTAGCATGAGAGCTTTATTTTATATCTCATATTTATATTGTATATTTATTTTCTATTACTTAATATCTCACCAAGCTTTTATTATGTTTTACATGTGTGCAATACAATTATTTTAGTGTTTTCTGGGGCCAAGTGGAACTTTTGGAAAACATTGTTTTTAAATGTTTTCATATTAATGTAGACGTAATGTGTGTGTATGTGTGTATATGTGTATTTGTGATATTGTATTTTCTCACTGAGACGGAGGGATCCAGCCAGTCCTCTGATGACAGTCACAGCATTTTTGGGGTCTGTGCAGAATTGCAGCAGCACCGGAGAAAAGGCATCTCTTTTACTCTCTAGCTAAAAATATAAAAACATAAACACAGTTTAGTCAGAATAACAGAGATTAAACAGTCAACATAAATGGTTATCGTTTATCATTACAACAATAATAAAGACCTCTAATGGATCCATATGAACTAATGTCTGACAGAAAATATGATTAACAAATTACAGTACAAGTCTGAGGATGAGGGGCCGGGTGAAAAAACCCCTCTCCAATATTTTGAATTTGGACTGCAATACCTAGTTCAACCACTCAGTGTCAATCCAACATACAGCACTTAAGCTTTATGAACTGATTAGTCTCAACTCACATAAATGCTCGGTGTTGGAGGGTTCAGTTTCTCTCTGGGAATAGGAGTCTCGGTGGTCAGGTTAGGTTTCACTGAAAATGCTGGAAGCAGGTATGACTCTCGAAACTTGCTCTTGATGTTTGCACCTCTGTTACAGAACCAGAAAGGGTGTATGTGTAAATGCAGAGAAAGTAAAAAACTGAAAAAAAAAAAAAAGATTCATTTTCCCCATCAAAGTCATTATAATACTACGTTTAGAGCATTTAACAGTGTTATGATGCTAAGGCGCTGTGAATGGGTGCCTGGGTGGAGCTGTGTGGTTCCTAAGGGTTTTTTTTAGCACAATGCTATGCATTCCTAAGGTGTTCTGGGTGGTCGCTAGGTGGTTGATTACTGGCCCAAGTTAAAAGAGTGCACCTCCAACATACTGTTATTCGATAT
Source organism: Carassius auratus (assembly GCF_003368295.1). Classification (NCBI taxonomy): domain Eukaryota; kingdom Metazoa; phylum Chordata; class Actinopteri; order Cypriniformes; family Cyprinidae; genus Carassius; species Carassius auratus. The sequence continues at coordinate 384,981 of NW_020527831.1, forward strand.
GGATCAGGAGCCTTCAGTGTCAGCCCATGGAATTTAGCCTTTAGCTTCATAGGGTTTAGCCTCAGCAAGCACTGCTAATAACTATTAGGTACATCAGAATAATCTGATGTGAACTTACTTGCAGGATTGTATGACCTCAGCTGCACTATTTTGGATGTTGATGGCACTGAGTGGCACGGTCTTCTGCTCGATCTCTGACGCAATGAAAGTCTCCCGACCTCCAGTCTCAACCCTGACCAAACAGATCCTCAGCTCTTTCAAGGGAATTTTAGACAACTCCTGTAGATTAAGGAGGTTGACCCGGGCCAGGAGCGGAGGTCTGCTGGAGGGTGTCACAGTAACAGGGGTTTGTGTGTTGGTTGTGGCAGATGTAGATGATGCTGTGGCAGATGTATCAGCCTTTAGTGTGTCATCTTTCATGGTCTCTTTTTTAATGTCTGTCTCTTTTTCTCTCTTGACTTCTTTAGATTTTGTTTCTCCATCTTTCAAGTCAATTTTGGGGTTTTCTAGGGCAACCTGTTTGTTCTTGATTTCCACCAAGTGCTCATTTAAACCTTCAGAAAATGAATCCTTTGTCTTGGTCTCGTCCTTCACTTTTTTCTTTTTATTCTCTTCTCCATTACTCTTTTCGGGATCTTCTCCTTTTACTTTCCGACTAGCTTTTCTTGGAGACCTCACTTGATCTTTCTGTCTGGCCCTTCTGTCTTGTTCCTTTTCTCTCTCAATAGATGTGGACCCGCTAACTCTCATAGCCTTTGACAGAGGGCTGGAGTTTTGATTGAGCAGAAGCTCACAGCTTTGTACTAGTTTATCCTGTAGGGTGGCGGGAGACATTACAGGTTCCTTCTCCTCCAGTGAAGTGCAGGTTGGGTCTATAGCTGATTCAGCTACTTTTATATCCATTTGTCCATCCATCTCCTGTATAAGAGTTTTCTCCTTTTCTTCTTCTATTTCTTCATCTTGTGCATTGGTTTCCATTCTTTCTTCCTCAGTTTCACTCTCTTTGTCCTTCTCTGCAGGCTGGATCAGTGGTGGTGTGACCTGATCTGGGATTTCTGTGATTGGAGATGTGGCGGGTGGACTGTGCTGGTCTGGAGGGTGGATCTCAGGACCCAAAGACAGAGATGATGAGTATTTCACTCCAATTAATGCACCAGGGGGTGGCCGTCCAAATGGTCCGCCCCTGTAAGTGTATCTATGGCTGCCCATCGCTGAGGTTGCTGATTCGAATGTGTCCATTTGGTGCAAGTGTGGTTTGTTGGGCTCAGAGCTACTTGATGCATCAGGGCTATTATATTTCTGCTCTTCTTCTCTCTTTTCTTCATCTTCTTCCTCGTTGTCCATTGCTTTAGAGGACTCAGGAAGGCCGTACAGTTTGGCCAGGTCACTGTGGCAATAGTCGACTCCAGTGTTGATCTCCACTGGGTCTTTTAGTGGAGATGAGTGTGTTGGACTAGGTTGTAGCACTGGCCTCCTCAGTACTCTAATCATATCTCCGTCTTTCCCTTCGTCATCATCATCACCTAAGTCTGACACTGGAGAGCCCTGCCAGCTCAGAACAGGTGGACTTGTTGGTGGGTCCAACCTTAGGAGCTCCTCACTATAGGTGCAGTGAGCGGGGAGGAGGTCTGGGGCATTAGGCAATCCTAAAACACCCTGTTTACTTCTGATGGTTTCTTCTTCACAGCTCCCCTGCATATCGGGAAGAGTAAGTTTGAACCTGCCAGCATCATTGGATTCTACACTGTCATCATCGCTAGTGTCTACATGGTCGGGCTCAGAAGATTCTGATTGGTCGTCAACCTCTAAGGCTTTAGTATTGGCTTCATGGGTTGACTGGCATGGAGAACAATGGTTATTACTGACAGGAGATGTAGAAGGTGGGATGAACCCTGAGGTATGTCGAGAGAACTCTTCCTCTCTGTGATTGAGTTGAAGTGGCTCAAACAGTAGGTCATCCAGGAGAAGTTCAGAATCACTGGGATACAATGTTTCTAAATTGGGAGATGCTGATTTCGAGGGCATCTCACTCTTCCTGTCTTCATACATTCCTTTTTTCCTCTCCTCCTTTGCTTTTCCTGTTATCTGTCCCAACTGTCCGCCATTTTGGTGTATGTTCTTCTTCTCATGCCCCTTTCTTCCATCCCTTATCTTTTTCTTTTTCCTGTCCTCCATTGTTTTCTCCATGCATTCTCTTGTGTCTAACAGCTCTCCTTCCTTCTTTTTCTCCCTCCTTGAACGCTCCTTGTGCCTCCTCTTGGCTTGGATGTGTTTCAAGAGTTCAGTCTCCAGCTTGCTGAGGGAGCTCTTGTGGGTGGATCTCAACCCAGCCTGATGTTTAGAGTGCCTGCTCTTCTTCATTTCTGACTTCTGTGCCCTCTGACCTCTGTCTGAGGTTTTAGTGCTGGGTTCAGAAGGGGAATCTGAGTCTGTCTGATTGTATTTCTTTAACCCAGTCTCTGGGCTCCTCCATTCTGAACAATCTGTAACTCTACCCTCTGCACCGCTGTATGACTGGATGGGACTCCGTTGGCGGTTAATATGTTTAGACGCACTTGGCCGTTTCCTGTCCCCACCCACAGACTCTTGAGATTCCAGACCAGAGGTGGTACGCCCCATCTCCTGTAGAGAAAAAAAATGCACAAACTTTCACAATTTCGTATTAATATAAAAGGTCAGATTGATATATGTGAATTGCTTTCTGAAATGTAATGTTTGGCTTTCACTGATAATTTATATGAACTTGATATTTAATTGATAGCCTTGCAGAAGCCTTGACAGACTTTTGACTACTGATATTAAGTCTTGGAGCTTATTCTTGCCAAGAACGCCCACTTAAAAACTCTGTGGGTGTTGTATGAGTCTGAGACTATTTCTTTGAACACCAGGCATTATATTGAAAGGAATAGTTGACCCAGAAATGAAAACTCTTTCTTCATTTACTCACACTACTGCCATGTTTTCCCGAGCGGCTCTGTGTTTTCCAGCCAGGCTGTGCTGTGTTGAATCTGGGCTGAGGTACTGAGATGGCTGGGCTGCTGAGGGGGCCGGTGTGCCTCTGTGGTGGAGGGAGCTGGTGCTGCTGACTGTAAGGCACACTGGTGAGGTTTGCTGGTGATGGGCAATCCCAGCCCCCCTTGGCCCCATGGGGATGGGGGCCTGGATGATCTCGGACCGGATGACTGGGTTGCCCCTGTTTGGTGGGTTTCTTGCTATGGAGGCCCTGGCTTGGGGCACTGTTGGATGGTGATGGGATGGAATATGGTCTGTGATCTCTCATGACAGAATGATTGGACTCCTTTTAAATAAGTGAAAGAAGGATTATCATGAGCAAAACAAAGTATATAATTGTACATTACATTCAACAGGTAAAATAAGTATTGAACACATCACAATTTTTCCCAGTAAATATGTTTCTAAAAGTACTATTGACATTTCACCAGATGTTGGTAACAACCAAAGTAATCTCTACATACAAGTAAAACAAAACAAATAAGTTTAGAAATGAAGTGATGTGTAATACAATGGAATGACACAGGGAAAAAGTATTAGATTACTGAAATTTATTTAATACTTTGTACAAAAGCCTTTGTTGGTGATGAAAGCTTCAAGACGCCTCCTGTTTGGAGAAACTAGTCGCATGCATTGCTCAGGTGTGATTTTGGCCCATTCTTCCACAGCGTCTTCAAATCTTGAAAGTTCTGTGAGCCTCTTCAATGAATTCTGATCTTTAGTTCTTATTTTCTATTGGATTCTAGTCAGGTGATTGGCTTGGCCTTTCCAGCAGCTTTATTTTCTTTTTCAGAAACCAACAGAGTTTTCTTGGCTGTGTTTGGGATCATAGAGTATGTTTACATGGACAACAATAATCAGATTTTAACACGATTAAGACAATACTCCGATTAAGAATCTACCATGGAAAAAGAGATTTTTGATTACCTTGAATTGGCTAAAGCCATAATTGAAGTAAACAGAAATCAAATTAAGATTATTCCTATTTTGGTCACATTATTGAAGTGCAGTTTAGCCTTAATCACATTATTACCATTGTGTAGGACTTTTTGTGGCATTTTTTAAACATTGGTCAACTGTTTGACAGCAAATAAAAGAGCTTCAACACTGCCATCGTCTGTATGCACACACAAATAATTAACTGCACTTGAAGCTTTCATAAAATTAAAAATTAAACACCCAAAACTGTATTTGGCATCATCACTTAGACAAACTATATGTTTCATGTGAAATTCTGGAGAGGACATTGGATGGCGTCATGTGGGACGTTGTGCCATTAATCGAACAATATAACATGTAAAATGGGAATATGAAAGGAATATTCTTAAAGCAACTCATGTAAACAGAATATCATAATATTGGCTTATTTAAAATAAAGTAAATAATTTGATTACTGATGTCCATGTAAACATAGTTACGGTCTTGCTGAAATGTCCATCCTTGTTTCATCTTCATCATCCTGGTACTGTAGGTGTTTGGACTGAACCAGCTAATATTAATTTCCACTGACTAAAGCGGCAGGATTGCTTTTTAATTACTCATAGATTTTAGCAGGTGTCTTGGCTTTCCATGCCTCTTTGCACCTCCCTTTCATCACGTGTTCAATACTTTTTCCTTGTGTATTGAAGTTAAAAAGTGTATAGAGTTGTATACCTTCCTTCCAGGCATATATAGAAAATCGTTTGCTCAAAAAATACAGCTGAGACCACTGGTCTACCTGAAATCGAGAGGGGGAGGACCTCTTCTCAGACAGGCTCCAGGGCATTGAGCTTTTGTATGCTGGGCTCCATGGCCGAGGTGGATGTGATGGAGGTGGACGGTTGATGAAATATTTCTCTCTCAGATGGAAATTCTGCAGAATTGATCAAGAGTCATGGACGATCACTAAAGGATGTTCTCATTCCGACCAGCAGATGGTGCTTTAAGACTACTGCCTCTTTCTAACCAAATCTTTTTGACTGACATATCACTTTATAACCAAAAATGAACAGAAAAATATAATATTTTACATGTAAATAGTAGTTGTATTAGCATATTCATTTTCAACAAAGAAAGGAACATGACTGACCTGATGTGAACTGACGCTCCTGCTTCTCTTGCCGGGACAATCGTCTCGTGAAGGGGATGGATCCCGGTGTGGTGGTGATGTATTGTGAGGTGGTGCAGGACGTTTGAGAGAGGGCCCTTGGAATGTCCTGGACTGAGTCCATTTGTCTCCCTGCGTCTGTGGGGGACGCCCAGTGGAACGCTGCTGCTGATGTGGACCCCCATACTGAAACAGTCATTCAGGATATTAATAGATCTTTTGTGTTTAGCTAATCTTTGATAGCACTGTATCTTTACAAATTTGGATGCCCTCACCCTGTGTGGCTGGCTGCTGTGATTGTTGTTGCTAGACAGGTGTCCTCCACACCCTGAGTTGTAGTTTAGGGTGGGGCGCACTGGATTATGGTGCTGGCTCTGTGTTGGTCCACAGCCCCTCGGGACCCTTTGCTCTTTTCCGATGCCTCTGTCTCTGGGGTGTGTGTGGGGCCTGTCCCTGCTGAAACCTGGAGGTCTGCTTGTAAATAAAGAAGAATACCATCCATGAATCTTACACAGCAGTGTTAACATCGCAAATTAGCATTTTATCTGTAACATATAGCATGCAATATTGTGCATACCAAATCACAACACATTGAAAACGTACATTAAAACACCTGGACGGCATGTACAGTACTAGCAACATAAATAGTAATATTAGTAGAGGTATAAAAACTAAAAGTGGTATAAAAAACACAAACAATTATTTATATAATATATAAATGTATAAAATACAATAGTTATAAGTATTATATATTTATATGTATATAAAATATATTACATTCAAACAGTAAAATACTGATTTTAAAATTTTTTTATTGTATAATGTAACATGAAAATAAAAATATTAAAAACACACACACACACACACATACATATATATATATATATATATATATATATATATATATATATATATATATATAGTATATTACATTTTAGGGCAGCTGTGATAAAGCAGTGTGTAGGACGCAAATTGGGATTTCAGTACTAATAGAGCAAAAAAAAAAAAAAAAAAAAGACTGACTGACCTGTTGTTATAAGCTTTATTTGGGTAGCTTCTTCCTGCTGTATAGTTTTGGGATGGGGATTGATAGTTCCCTCCACTGCACCTGAAAACAGAAGAACTGATGATTTAACAACTGTAAGATATACACAATAAAACAGTGTTCAGTTAACGGATGCTACACTTGGAAGTGTGTGTGGAGAAAGGATGACCTGGATGGAGGGGCCCAGTGCCGGTTGCCGCCTGGGGACCATGGTGCTCGATTCGGCCCAGAAGAGGGGAAGGAGTCCCACGAGTTACGTCCAGAATACTGCTCTGCTATGTGATACATTCAGCCTGAGGCGAAACAAACACACACACATACAAAAGCAATTACTGTAGCTGTTCACTCGTGATGTACCTTGTTCTTGAGAGAAGAAAGCATCCTCTGAATACTGACCGCACTGATGAGTCTGAGAATCCCTCCACGGCAGATCTCAACGGAGATCACTACACTTTCCCTCACTTTCAATTTGAGCTTTTCTGAATAAAAGTAAGAGAAAAAACAAATGACAAGGATGAATAAAGCATTCTTTCATAATTTCAGATGATAAGAATAATGCCTTGTTTGTGATATTTTTAGAAGCACATTAGTAGTGTGGATTGTCCTTCACTGTAAATCTAAGGGACTTTCCATCCACTGTAATTGTCCAACAGGTATCAATCAAGTCCTTATCAAACAATGCAGGACAAGTTACTGGTTTAATTACAATACTCAGGGTTAGGGATCTGACAACATTTTAGTCTAAGCAATAGCAATAGTAATTCCACAGGAAGTTAGACACATAAAGACCGACGGAAATTAAGTGAGGGAGGGGACAGCAGAAAGGAAATCTTCAGGATGTGTTCTTGTAAATGATGGTCAAAATCAGTTTCCTGAGAGAAAAGACAACATGGCTCCATGGTAGCCGCACGTATGCTAACTCTATAGCGTATTTGTGGCTACAACGCATAATTTGCTGCACAACACAACACAACGTCCATAACTGTCAAATAAATAAATCTCACTGTGATCTTCACGTCGCCCACACACCTTTGAAGATTTTCTAGCACCTGACTGACGCTTCCTCTAGATTTGACTGAGGAAACGGATCAAACGTGCAATGCTGGAACAAGTTCAACCTGAAGCATCTGCAGCGATCCACAGGCTCCTGTTCTTCTTATCTCTGCCCCCCACTCTCCACCCCACCCACACCAACTGTCCTTTATCATAGGAAGAAGCACAACAAGTGTGCGAGTGTGTGTGAGGTTAAAGGAGGGCATTTGTGCTCTTTCTGGTCCACGAATAGCTCAGTTCTCATACTGTAAAACTCCAGTTGTGCATTCTGGTTCAGATCAGGACAGAGCAACTGCAGGCTCTTTGTGTTTGTTAAAGACTGTTTCACCGCTTATCTTTATCTCATAATAGCGTTTTTTACACATACTCAAACACACTCACTTGAACTTTGACACACTTGTATGTGTCAAAGTGTATTGTTTCTTTCCACTCTCTCTCTCTCTCTCTCTCTCTCTCTCTCACACACACACACACACACACACACACACACAAACACACATTGCCATAGCCCATCTATTATGTTGAGAGCTCTTGTTTCTCATAAACAGCAAAGAGATTAAATGGAGAACACATGGAGACTTTTGCCTAGAAATGTCACATGCACCTTCTCTAGAACTTCGAAAGAGATCTGAACAATAGCCATGTTTTAATCCATACATTTTTATACACATTTTCCAATATTGCATATAAAATGCTAGACTTAAAAAAAAAAAAGTGCAAAAAACAAGTACGCTTACTTTCTCAGGTAAGAAAATACTGTATTCGCTCAAACTACAATGGAAACACATTTACTGAATGCATTCCTAGATGTCACGTGACTGTGTCATATGAAAGTCATGTGACTGAATAATTCATATATGTGCTTAATTAGGAGTTTTTGCTTGAAGCGGATTAAAGTTGAATTTTCTCTCTGATGTACATGATGTATGCTGGACTTTTCCAATCATTTAGTCCACATGAAGCCCACCTCTTTCTTAAAAAAGATATTCCATTCAGATCTAGCTTCATCCAATCAACAATCAATGAACTAAACCAAGCCTCCACCTTAATTTTTTCCCCCCATAATTTGTTTCACTTAAATGTATGTCGCAATAATTCCGTTCATCATGACTTTAAAGTGTATGAAATGCAATCAGAGTTATATAAAAAAATGTCTGGCTCTTCCAAGCTTTTTAAGGAGTGAAAGGGGTCGAGAGTTTTAGAGCCCCAAAAAGTTCATCCATCCAAAATAAAAAGTGCTCCACATGACTCTGGGGAGTTAATAAAGGCCTCTTTACTGAACCCAAGTACATCAGTTAGCAGAAGTTAAAAAGGTTTAAAAAGTTTTACATAATGTATGGATATTTTTCTTATACAAGCGCATCGTTTTGCTTCCGCCCTTTATTAACTCCCTGGGGCCTGCTCCCTACCCCGCACCGGGCTCCGCGTCAGCCTTGATCAGGTTACACAAACCTATCCAGGTACATCACACCTGTTCAGTCCAAACCAGACTCTCACAGGGTGCCTTCACCAGCGAGGATACAAAACACAGTGATGCAAGACTGACGTGAATAAGTGGGTTGTGTGTGTATGCCAACGTTTTAATGACATGCTGCTAATGTAGGTAGCCATAGAAACCCTGCAAACTGTTCCGTTGGAAAGGAAGTGGTTCTAACTTCCTGTAAAAATGTGACACTGCTGTGCAGTTGTGGTCGTGACCTCATACACACCTACACACAGTGCTGAAAAATATCTCACTTTTACAAACGAGCCTGAAATGTCTTCCCTACATGAATTTTTTCAAGTGGTTCAATTGTGATTGTGGTTGTTATCAGGCCTCATTGGGATGCATGAGTGAAGAGTCTCACATCTCGTGGATGAGTACAGCTTCTTTGCATTACATTCAAATGAGGTGCGATGCAGAGAGACAGTTGGAGAATCATCCGAAGAGCTTTCACTCACGCATCTTCCTCTTCATATAAGCTTTTATGAGTCTCTCCAGTTTCACACACATGCACTTAGATTAAGGAGGAATTGCATTAGAAAATAATGGGCCTAAGGCTGCCCAGCAATGCACGTCTTAAATTTCTTTTTATCCCATATCTTGCTTTTCTTAATTTAATCGAGTCCATATCAGTAACCACAGTAATTCTGCTTTTGTATCATAGTTCTACAGGGGTCATATCATATTTATTCCCCCTCTGAGGCGTACTTAAGATTTCTTTGCACCAAAAATACACATCATTTTAGTACATGTATGCATTTAGTCAATATTGTGCTCTCTGACTGAATTAAACAGGCCATTTTTGCTGTTGTGCATTTAGGGCTTTATGTAAACTGACTTTTTGCATAAGAAATGAGTAACAGCAGGTAAGCTGCGAAGTCTCATTCAGTTAGCATGTTCTTGTTTCTTAATTAAGAGCCTACATTACATTGTGGCACAAAATAAGCATGCACAGATACTGAATTAGCAGCATGAACTGTTAAAATCAGACTGAAATGTTTAGGGATCTTGCTAAAAATAAACTTGTTCCCTTTTTTCCTAATTTTGGGATCCAGAAGGATAAGCAAAAAAAAAAAAAATCTCCTACATTTTACTGTTTTCCATTAACATTTTTTGGAATAATAGTATACTTCCTCATTAAATTACTGATTGAACTCGGGTTTTGACATCTGAAATTTTATAACGAGTCATTTTGGATGATTAGTTTTTGGATCTGTTCCAGTTCCATAAATCGTAATGATATGACCCTTTAAAAACCCCAAACAGCTTGATACTCCATAGAAAGCCATGCAGTCTAGAATCCACATTGATTGCGCTGACTTGAACTCTTCGCAAAACTAGATCGTAAAGTCAGGAATCCAGTCGAAAACAAAGAGTCTACAATAACTGTCCATCTGAAACCGATATCTCATGAGAGCAGAGGGGAACTACAGCAAGAATCAAACAGCTGGAAAGAGAGAGGAAGAGTGGGAAGAGAAAGATAGGAGCGCCACTGCTGTCAGGAGCAGCGAGATTGGTTTACTGACTGATATATGAGAGAAATTCAGACTCAATAATCACTGAAAAAAACCCACGCACACTGCAGACGTAAACAACAGTGGCTAGGCCGAACTGCGAGGGGTTTCCTGTTTAAACATCTAAATTAGATATGTTGGGTTTCTCTAAATCGAAAGCAAAATGCAGATGTTGTTAGACACAAATACAGACGACAATCTAAAACGACACATATCACGTATGAGAATTTGAGGTTTAGTTGATCAGTTTCAGTTTCAGACGCAGAAAGACATCTAGCTTTGTAATCTCAATCAAGACGCCTTTTATTTGCGTAATTCACGTCAAGCAAGACTTTGTTGTGGAGAAAACTGTGTTTTAAACAGACTATATTTGCTGATGTGGGACCCTCGGTGTAACCGCATGAACGTGATTCTCTACTATGCTGTCAAACGATCAGCCACACTTTCTGAGAGAGTTTTTCTCACAGGATTTCTGTCTCTCTGTTTTGTTCTTTCGCACTTAGGTAGTGGTGCCACTGATGCTCACAAGTCGTTAAAAACTTGACGTGCTTTTGCAGCTGTTGGGGTCACAGTCGGTGGGTTTATGAGTTGATATCCAATCTGAGAGGCGGATTGACATGTATACATATCTCATATTACTCTAAATAAAGAGAGAATGAGACTTGCTCTTGCACATGAGGTTTATATCAGATCAAGAGTGTGTGGTGTAACAGGCCGGATGCATTTGGTGGTGGATAGGTCATTAAACATAGGGCAGCTAATTTGATAGAAAATACCTTTGATGTAAGGGAAGCCAGTGAGAATATAAAGACATACAATCTCTCATATAACCCTTCTTTTGAAACAGACACACTCTACTTCTGTGGTCCCAAAAATTAAAATTGGTTGCAAGTATGAATTTGCCATAAGTGCAAATGACATTCGAGCGAGACAATAAAGTGCTCCTTATGACTTTTGCACTATATTATAAATCACCTTAAGCCACATAATAGTCTTCTTTGATTTGGTGAAGCCGTTATTCACTGTTGTAGATCTCAAATATCATTTACCCTTAATGAATCAATGGATTTTGGTGCCACTGAAAACAATTCTGGCTCAATGCTTCTTTAAATGCAAAACTCTCTGTATAACACACTTAAAGTTAAGAAGATATTTACATTACTCATTCAACTATTTTCAGTTCTTTTACAACTCTTGGAGATATGCCAATGTTTCTGTCTCCGTTTCTCTTCTCTCTTATCATTCTATCTTCATTTTCAGGTGCTGCTAATGAATTGGGCCAACAGGGACGACAGGTGACCATGGGGCCCCATGGGAGAGTAACGTAATGCGTGCATTTGGGTGTTCTTTGGCAGATAACAAACTGAGGAAATCTCTCTCATGCAGACGGTGATACAGCTCGTGGGGAGGTTGTCTGAGAAAGTTCACTGCAGACATACACATCGAGGCGGTGTCTTTTATTAGATCTGTGTTGAGCCATAATGGCAGAGATCAAGATCGCCAGCTATAATAACCATACTTCCTGTACAGAAAGTATTCAGTAGAGACCGGCTTGCTATTGTATTACACACACACACACACACACACACACACACACACACACACACACACACACACACAAACACTGTGTTATGTACAAAAGGATCTCCTCAGCAGCTAACTTCACAATTTACTTTGAGTTGTAGAGACTTGCAGGGGATTTATTGCAAAACATTCACAGTCAGTCACATTACTGCACAAAGAAAAGGAAAATAAACCACATGGAGCACAAAGACAGAAAAAGTGAGCCGGAGGGGCTGAAATTTAAGTGGCATGGAAAGGAAAGATGAGTGTTCCTCTCCTGAGGTGCACAAGCGTTCTTACCTTGCAGGTCAGAAAGGAAGAGAAGGGCACTGCTTCCTGTTTGCCCACTGCTCGAGCGCAATATACATTTAAATGTTTCACCTTTACCTTTAAAAGTACCGGATGACAGCTCTGACAAAACGTGCACTCATGCGCACACACACACACACACAAAAAGACTGAGAGGACTTACTCACGGAACGCCACTGACAGACAGGAAGTGCAGTGAGCTTCTATTGTTAAAAAGGCGAGTGTGCCTAGTCCATTCGGTCTTGTCCTTTCTTACCCCCCTCTCTCTCTCAACACATTCTCTCGCTTTCTCTCACATTTGCACCCTCCTCTCCTGCCTTCTTCTTCAGCAGACAAAGAAAGGGAAGGAATGGTACGAGTAAGCAGAAAGAGAGAGAGAGAGAGAGACAGTGAAAGAGGCAGAGAGAGTGGTGTTGAGAGAAGATAGCCCAACCCCCTTCTACCATCCAGTCTGCTTTCATTTATTTTCCTTTTTTTTGCTTTTCCCTGTACAGACCCTCCCCCACCTTCCCTCTCCTTCACTCTACCCTTATTCTCTCTCTCTTTCTCTCTCTCTCTCTCCACACCTAAAGAGTACAGTATGTGTTTCCTAGGCAACCAATCATAAACTCTGCTCACTGCACATCAGCTCAATGCTACAGAAGACTTTCTGAGCTCAAAACAGCATTCTTACCTGAGAAGAGAAACACATGCAAACATGGACTATGAGACCTCCTGAGGGAGATTATGAGCAAATGAAAAATTTGCATGGCTGCTTGTAAAGATTTATCTGTCTGGTTCACACTGTCTGATTTATTTTCTTATTTGTTCAGTGACTTCAGATATGAGTGTTTGCATGTTCTTTAGACAACCTTCCTTCTTCTGCATGTACCACATGCAAACCTTCCAGAGCTGATAAGAATTATTTCCACATGGAAGAAATTACAATTTACTAACTGGTAACAAAAGCGACTTACTAATATTTAGAAATGTAAAGAAATATGTTCTTATTGTAATGCATGGAAATATTGGCAATTTAATGTCCTAGAACCTCTTTAACACAAGTATATGAACTCTGAAACACAATTCAGAATACCTCACAACACTTTAGGATTCCTTGAGGGATTCTCATTATTGCTATAAAACAAGTAAAGCTGTTAGGGCTAAGCCATTTTAAGAGAATATTACGGAGCAAGATAGTTTAAGACTGCTACAGTGTCAAGCTAGCTAAATCAAATCTAGTTTAATGGCACAGAATTCGAGGGTAACACTTTTTGTACAGGTATAAGAACATTTTGAGGGTGGGGGGTTAGTGCTATTTCATGTGTGTTGAGTTATTTACTCTGTTTAAAAAGAGTTGGATTCTCATGTTAAACATGACCAAAGTGTACAGTACGGACCAAAGGTTTGGACACACCTTCTCATTCAGAGTTTTCTTTATTTTCATGACTATGAAAATTGTAGAATCACACTGAAGGCATCAAAACTATGAATTTAACACGTGGAATTGTATATGGAATTATATACATAACAAAAACAACTGAAAATATGTCATATTCTAGGTTATTCAAAAAAAGCCATCTTTTGCTTTGATTACTGCTTTGCACACTCTTGGGATTCTCAAGAGGTAGTCACCTGAAATGGTCTTCCAACAGTCTTGAAGGAGTTCCCGAGAGATGCTTAGCACTTGTTGGCCCTTTTGCCTTCAGTCTGTGGTCCAGCTCACCCCTAAACCATCTGGATTGGGTTCAGGTCCAGTGACTTATATAAACGATTTGGACATAAAAAAAAAAATTGTATTTTTGTGCAAAATACACACTTCCAGGTTTCTAACAAGTTTCTGAAAGTTTTATTCAATCGTTGCTCTTTATGTCCAAGCAACCTTCCGCTCTCTCTTGTGAAGCCAACACGGAAGTGACTTAAACTGTAATTCATAGACAGGCCACTAGAGGCTGGCTGCAAAAGGGAGTCAATCCCATACACTTTCCAATGTTAAAATGCCCAACTTTACAGCAGAAAAAATAAAACGTTTACATCGTTGTAAAATAATTGTAAAATTATTTTGATCTATATAGCTTATTTTGTCCTTCATGACAACTGTGAGGGGGATGAATTTTTTTTTATAACTCATCTGTTTAAGTTATATTAAGCCTTAAAGTTCTGCATAATTAAGGGGGTGGCCACTTGAGTGAGAGGTGGATTGCTACTGCTGACACACTGCGTTTGAGCTAGATGAGCATGGCTTCAGCAACCACCTCCAGCCTTTTTGCCCATTTTCTATGACAATTTGAGCTTCAAAAACTCACTTTAGAAAACTACAGGTGACGTCACGGACACTACGTCCATGTATTTAGACAGTCTATGTTCAAGACGCAATTATGGGTGGAACTCCTTGGGCATTTCTCCTGGAAGAACACATCCCCCCTTTCTCCGGTTCGCATTCAGCAACAATGCTGTACAGTAATCGCTCTGGAAGAATGTCTCCAAAGAAGTGTGTTTTTGGTTGTAACTTGTTTTCATGAATCTGGTCTATGAACTTCCGTTTGTTCATCACAAGAGATCATTATCAAACAGATGGTCACACTTACCCTGGACTTCAGTTCCCACAATCCATTTCACTCTGATCACATATGGTTGCAGCCAATCACACATGCCTTTCTGTTTTGGACTTTGTTTGCACCTCTTCTCTTCTTGTGGATTCCCTGTTTGCCTCGGCCTCAGGATTACGTTCACCGTCGACTGACTTACGTCTTCGTTTGGATACTCTTTTGTCTTGCCCGTAATGTCCCAGCTTGCCACTATCTGACCCATGCCTGTTTTATGACCACATCTCGTTCTAAATAAAGCCTTGCAAATGGATCTGCACGTCTCACGTCTCATTCAACCCATTACACTTGTAAAGGGAAAGATAACTTTGTTCAGCTTACCAAAGGAACACAGCGTTATGTTAACAGTGGATGCAGTTTGTTTTTCAGGACAGCAACAGAGCGGTTGATGAATGTTTTATAAACAAGACCCAGTTCGACACTTTATTTGCGAATCGTTTGATACTGAAAGATGGAGCGGTCTCAGCGATAAAATATCCTGGTCATGATTCGGAATTGCAGACGGTAAGTGAAACTGCATCAAATATCTGTGTTTTGTTGGCAATCGGATTTAAAGGGCTCATCACGGTTTAGCTCCGCCCACAACACACATCCAGGAGCTTGGCGGTTCTCGGAGAGAAGCGTATAGCTTTATTTTATAAAAATAATAAACTAAAGCCTTTTTTGAGATATGAAGGATGGAGTACTACTCTGTAGGTACTAAAGATTAACATGAGATTGGGTGAAACCGTGTGTGTTATGTCCCCTTTAAGGAACTGTACACTTGCAGTGGGTAGGCCAAGCATTGGTTTCTGCTGATGTAAGATGTAAGTAAATGTAAGATGTTTCTAGCTAAGTTATTATAATTTACCTTTTTTTCTTTTAAATTGTCAGTTAGAATAATTCGTTATAACTGGACTTGGATTTTACCAACAATTAACGACAAAAACGATAGCAGTAAAACAAGATCAGAAGTTTGAGATTAGTGTTTAAGGCAGAAGTTTGAGATTGCATGTTTGATATCAGACTGTTAAAATAAGAGGCCTGGGATCAAGAGTTCTGAAATTAGACTACTGCAGAAGAATTCATAAGTTTTGGGTCAGACTGATGAGATTAGAGTTTAAGCCAGATGATTGAGACCAGACACTAGATATCAGACTGAGGAATTCAGAGGTTTGATATCAGAAATATCAGGCATTACTTTTAGACAGAATTTAGAGATCTGATGTTAGCAGGTGAAGATCAGCTGAAAGAAGTTCAACATCAAAAGTTTGTTTTCAGGCTGCTGAGATCATACTGTAGAGTTACAGTAAACCAATCCAAGCAGATATGATAAGTGTAGCAGATACGACACAAGGAAGAACTGTAAACAAGTAGCTGATGAGCTCCAAAACAATGGTGGTCCAGTAATGACAGTTTCTGCAGAACCACAGATTCCCATATGAGGTTGTGAAGTGCTTGGATTGGCAAAACTTTAGGATGTTTCCAAAACCAAGTTTCCTTCACTCCCAAACCATAATAACCACCACCACTGCGACTCACACAGCTGGACCACCGTGGTCCAAACCAGAACCAAACATAATGTTTCAATTTACCGCTGAGCTGTAAAAGGTGCACAGTATGCACGTGTGTTTAAAATGATGGCTTGTGTTTGTGTTTTAAGAGTGCTATAATTACATATTCACAGTGTTGTTGCTTAGGTTTAACACTAGACTTCGCTGTTCAAGAATTGTAGTAACTTTCTTCTTTTAAAGGTTTTAGCAGACACTTCGTAACTATGCGAGGGAAAACAAATCTGCTCGAGCTTCAGCAAATACAAAATTGGTCTCCAAAAACACAGCTGACTCAAGTCTCCAAGCTGTCCTCACAAACGATTAATTCTGCAATTACAGACTTCCTGTTTCTGTGTTTGAACTCTGTTCTGGGTTTCGACTCAGGAAGGTTCATTTCAGTCTACAAGGTTACAAGACACAACTGATCTCATTTAACTGACATCACGGTTTCATTCATTACAGATTTACCAAATGACTCAAGTTAAGCTTCTATTTTTAGAAGGATCTTTTAGCAGCTCACGGTTGTCTGCTTGCGGTAAAGCTCCGGTAAATGTAGGTCAGTATGTGGAGATAACCACGGCATGTGTACCATTAAGGCTCATGCAGGCCTGTGCAAACAATAGCCTTCCAATGTTTTTTTCCCCTGGAAACATTTGCAGTATACAGTGGACTGTTGAAGTAAACACAGTAATAACAGAGCTATACTTCCTCTATGAGTTGGCATGCATAACAAATGATGGCGTTTTCTAAAAACCAGTGCATGACAGTCTTCTTACAATATGAAAACTAGCATGCCATAGGGATTGTAATCTCATGATGGCATTTATTTAATCACATGGAACCAGAGAGCCAGTGTAAGCGATACCAGTAACTACAGTTGCCGGCAATGATGTGAGGCAATGCATCTGTAATCCTACTACTCACACACGCACACACACTGCTGACAGAATAATGAATGACTGCTTTAGAGCTGATCAGTGTGCACGTAATGCACGCATACAAAATATTCACCTATATTGAAACACATGCCCATGCTAATTTGCACTTAAAAACCCCATGCATGTACATCTAACTATTATGAGATGTTTTTTTAAAAAAAAAGAGACAGTCTTTCCTTTCAAATCTTCGGCTTACCTCTTCTCCTCTTCTTTCACCTCCTCTTTCTCTCCCCTCTTTCTCCCGTTTTCCTCCTCCTTTTTTCTTCGAAGGAATTACAAACCTTTCCTCTCCCTTCCTCTCCTTCCCAAGTCAATCCTGTCGCCTCTGTTCCCTAATTCTCTCCTCCCCCTTTCCCCTCTCCTCTCTTCTCTCTGATTTTCAGATGTTCACAGCAGACTCATCCACGTGCACAGCCTGGGGGCGGAGCCACTGCTTCCTGCTTCTGCACTCTGCTCAGTTGTCATTCAACTCACTTCATCCAATCAGAAGAGAGCAAACTGTGTCAGTGAAGGTATACCAGCGAATATGAGCCCTGGAGGTGGGAAATGAGTGGAGAAAAAAAGTGGGAGAGAGAGTGTCTGCCTTGTATGTGTGTGTTTTGGAACAAGGCCAACACACTATGTGCTATTTTTAAACCTCACTGTAGGGTGACAAAAGACTCCATTTTCTGAAAGAATCGGGTATATTTCAAAGCCTCGGAAATATCTATATGCTCAATTAAATCTGTTTTGATTGAAGAAATATAAAATTGTGGAATCCATAACCTTATATTATAGATAATTATAGTCTGGAATGGTATTTGTAACCATCTCTCCATGTAACAGTGGATGTGGTCACTACAGGTACTACAGAGTTTTTAATGAGTTAAAACCTGCGCTGATAATGATAAGTGAGAGGAGTAGAAGAAAAAAGCAATAGGACAGGAAAAATAAGAAAAGTAAGACAGTAGAATGGGATACGCCAGAATAGGGATGGCATAGGTCAGGGTAAAACAGCATTAGGAACAAGAATAGGAAATGCTAATTGTATTATAAAACATAAGATAGAATAGAATGGAATAGAATAAAAATAGAATAGAATAGAATAGAATAGAATTGAATTGAACAGAACAGAACAGAACAGAACAAGACAAGACATGATAGGATAGAAAAAGACAGGAGAGGACAGAACAGAATAGAATAGGAAACAACAGGAATGCAACAGAATAGAAAAAGACAGCATAGGATAAGACAGGAGAGGAGAGGACAAGAAAGAATGTGAAAGGAAACAACAGCAATAGAATAGAATAGAATAAAATAGGACAAGAAAGGAAAAAGTATGAATAGGACTGAATAGAATTGGACAGGATATAATAAGACAGGGAAGCTGTAGTAGTAAAAAAAAAAAAAAAAACTTAAATGTATTTGAAATACAATTATTTCATGCCAAGTATACTACAAATATTTTTTTTTCATATTTGTGTACTTAATAAAATACCCTGCAATTGAATTTTTAAGTATACTAAACTGGTATACTTAAAGTCTGCTCAATTGGAACAACTAATTTTGTACTTAATGCACTTTTAATTTTGCAGAAGCAGTGTTGAAGTAAAATTAAATATATACTTAGTATATTTTATTGTGTTTAAGTGGAACTGTTCCAAATATACTTCAGGTACAGTTTAAATATTTAGCATTTAAAATCTGAAATTATCATCATCAAAAGTTACATTAAAACGTCATTCTAGATTTGTAGCATCCTTAAAATAGTGACTTGTGAATGTACAACAACACAGCCGAATAAGGCTAAACCCTTTACCATCAATGCATGGAAATGTTTTTCTTCAAACATTTTGGACTATATAAAGTGGACTTTTTTTTTTTTAAGATTGTAAAATTAATAGATGTTTCTGTTGCTTCCTCTTTTTTTAAATTGATGTTGTTTTGTTGAATTAAAAACAATAAAAAGTTGCTAAATTAAAGGTGCAGTAGGAGATCTTGCACAATGCTAACATTAGCCTGATCGTCCCACCCTCCCTGCAATTACTGTCCATAGCCACGCCCCCGAACACAATTATGCTCACAGACCAGAATACCAGAGACAACATTACTACCCATGTTCTAAAGTGAAGTAAAACCCTGCTAAGGGAGTAGGGAGCATTGAACATGGTGTAGGGATCATATCAATGAGAACACAGTTCATAGCACGTAGCTCACTTCTAATGAGTTGGTAATCTGAATTGGGTGTGTTAACTAAGGAAGACATGCAAAATATGTGCACAAGGATGGGAATTGGAAAATGTTCCTAAAGACAATCACCTATTGCACCTTTAAGAAAAGTACATTGTGCACAAGTAATATGCCAAGTAAAGTTAATTAAAATGTTTATATCAGTAAGTCTAAAGTTATCTGTCAGTAAATATGTTAATAGATTTTAACTAAGTATGAAATAAATGTATTTTAAATATATTACTAATTTACTATATATGAAAGAACAGGAACAGGATAACAGGACAGCATAAGACAGAATAGAATAGAATATATAGTACACAGCATATGTGTAGCAGTAGGATAGGACAGCATAGTATAACAGTAAGAATAAGAAAAGCATAGGACATGAGAACAGAATAGAATAGGGCACAATATGACAGAACAGAATAGAATATGATAGAGATATGATAGCAGGAAAGCATAGCAGCAAGAATATGAAAAGCAAAAGACATGATAATAAAATAGAACAGAATAGAATAGGACTCCATCAGAATAAACAGGAAACGATGGGATAAGAATAGAGGAGGATATGACAGATGAAAGAATATGAACAGGATATGATAGAATAGAACAGAATAGAATACAATAGGTGCTAATAGGACTAGGAGTGAACAGGACAATTATAGGATAGCAAAAGGAATAAGAAAAGCATAGAATATAAAATAATATAATGGAATAAGATAAGGCAAGAACTGGGTAGGAAAGAGTATGAATAGGACAGGATAAGATAAGATAGGATAGGAAAACAAAAAGCATAGAATAGAATAGAATAGAATAGAATAGAATAGAATAGAATAGAATAGAATAGAATAGAATGGGTTGGTATAGGGATACGATAGCATCCGATAGTATAGAATAGGGATAGGAAAAAGATTGGGAACAGGGGAGGAGAAGTGAATAGATGAAATAAGAAAATAAATGATTGTGAGACATAAGAATAGATTCTGAGAATAGAGAATAGAGAATAGCAAAGTTGGAAATGGGTGGACTGGGTATGATAGAACACAATAGGTTATATGATAGGAAAAATATGATGGTGAGATTTGAGAATAGATGAGAAATACAGAGCATAAGACAGGACAGGATGACATAGTAGAGGAAAGGAGCAGAGAGGAAGAGGAAGATCGAAGAACAGAAGAGTACTCAAAATGCTTGTGCATTCCTGGAGGTGTCTGGTCACAGCTGGGCAGATCCACAGCTTCTGAATGAGACTGAGGCACTTAGACTGAGCTATTGAGGCAGTGAGGCAGTGGGTGAAAGAAGGGAGGGGGTCTTGCCTACGTGACTTTCTGTGCATAGCACCCACGTACCCCATCTGCCCCATCCCCATCCTATCAAATAAGCAGAGAAGACAGTGTTCAGGGTGAGTACAAACCCAAATTCGATGGACACACAGAGATGGTGCATCACAAAAACCACACAGATCATAAGACATTAGACAGATTCCTGTCTGACTGCCCTTAGCAACAGCTCCAGTGCTGCACGGTCTCCATTGGGCGAGTCAGCCGGCTGCATGATATACCAATGTTGGCATGCCAGCCAATCAGATGCTCTGTCTGGCTGAGCTGGATTCATGCTCACCATGGTAACAGAACTACACACTTGAGTCAGTCAAACATGGAGTTCTCACATCCATAAACCACATGTGACCGCTGAGTCTATGCAAAGAGAAAAACCAGAAGATGTCATAAATCAATACTGTTTATGTGTTCGCAGTAGCACAAGGACATACAGAAGATTCACACTAAACAGTGATGCATGAAATAGCTTATTGGAATTCCTCTGGTGCAACAGAGCCATAAAAGATGCATCTAGTTCTGAGTGGTGATGTGCTACGCTTCATATCTTTGCCTCTTAATTATAATTCCAACCAGATTATGCATGTTTAATAGTTGACGCCACTATGTTACAGGGAGCTATTAGGCTATTCTGGATGATTTCTAGGGTGTTATAGATAAATCTGGTTTCTAGATATGGCTTTTTATTGTATTTCTATGGGATTTTTTTGCTCTTATTATAAATCCACACACAACTCTTATTAACATACTGCACACTTTTGGGCAGTGTCATCCATGTCCAGAGCATAAAATAAACTTTAACACAGGATATAGGTATTTTCAGATCACTAACAACTTAAAATTACAGATATACTTTTATTCAGATGGGACAATGCAAACGTAATCATTATTTTATAATACATTTCATGCATCATATTTAACTGATAAGAAGTGTGTTAAATAATTCTAACATTCGTAGCATCATAAATCAAAAATCTGTTGAAAATCCATAAACGTGAACCAGCTCTGCTTGGCAACAGCTTTGTCTGAACATGCTACACACGTGAAATATGATGCTCAGTCAGTGTCATCATCTTTTAACCCTACGGAAGCCATGATTATTGGTCAGGGGGGAGTTAAAAGACCCACCTCGTCTCCATGATGATTGGCTCTCCAAGCTGTTCATCTCCCTGAGCTCAATCAGACAGAAGCTCTTCACAAACTGGTACCAATGGCCCTTTTCTATTGGCTGCAGATGCATCAGCATTAGTGACATCATTTGCCATCCCACTGCAGGGGTGAAGGAAAAATCCCAGCTGCTGGACAGCTGTGCAAATGACAGGAAAGTTACAGAGAGAGCGAATATGTTTTCATAATGTTTTGTTTTTGTAAAGGTGACAAGATGTCATGAGGTGTGTCACATTTTCAAAACACAGCTGCTACATCTCTAGCAATATAATATATTTATATACATTATTTTTTAATACAACATAAAAACAGTATACATAATTCAACAAATAATAAATAAACAGAACAGAAATGAGTGTAAATAAATGTTAAAAGAACGCTGTTAAATAATAGGCTATACAACCCATGGAAATATCTTAAACATTTCTGTATTCAAACACTGCCATCTAGTGGTGTGTTTTTTAGAGCTAGCAAAGAAACGCACAAGTGACGAACACAATTTAGTGAAGCAGGACTGATCTTATTTGTTGTAACATCTAAGAGGTAACATTACTTATTAGTTAGCAACTCAACTGTATTTAAATATATTCATCAGCTTACCTGCGACATGAGCTGAAAACCGAACTCTGCGTGTGTGAGGAATAATTGCGCAGTTTAAATTCCTTCAAGAACGCTCCATAGAGCCTTCCTCCACCTGTAACACCGCCATATGAACATGTATCCTCCATCAGAGCTTAATAACTGATGAGCCGAGACCAGAAGAGTTGTTACTCACAGCCGCGTTACTTTTACTAAGGATGAGCGGTTGAGTCACTGAGTGACGTCAGTGCGATTCAGCTCACGCGCTGGAGTGACACTTGGGCTCACGAGCTCGTGCATCTCTCGTCTCTCGTATTGAACAGCACTACAGAGAATGTTTATTATTTATTTATTTATTTATTTTAGTAGATTACTTTTAGTTTCACTTCAGTGCAACGCGCTGTTTTTGTAATAAATGGAAACTTTAATTTACAATTGATCCATAAAAGCTTAGTTTTCTGTAATTTATTTACTTAAATTAACAGTTTGCCCCAAAATGGAAATTTGCTGAAAATGTATTTATCCTAATGCTATATAAGATGGGTTTGTTTTTAATCAGTACAGGATTGGAGAAATGTAGCAATACATCACATGCTTACCAATGGATCCTCTGCAGTGGATGGGTGCCGTCAGAATTTTCAGAGATTTCAAACTCAGTGTTAAACATAACAAAAATGTCAAATCAGAAAAGATGTAGAAAAAGAGAACAGTCAGAATAGGTTAAAGTTTTAGCCACGTCAATAATGTAGACCATATGTTGAGGTTTACAATACAATACTGCAGTTTTCTTGTTGGAGTGGTTCAATAATTATTCCCCTTTTCTTGTGCTTGTCCTAATTATTGTGTATATTTGTGTTATCCTCCACAGTGCAATCCAGTACAGTGGTCAAAGGAAGAAGAACAAAAGTGGGATGCAGACCACCCACTAGGTAACTATGGCAACAAGACAACCTTGTATTGGTGGGCAGGCAGTTGTGGAGGAAGGCTCACTAGTAAGCGAGAAAGTTAGCATAAAAACACTTGTGTGTGTGTGTGCACTGGCTGCACTTTAAAGAGTACTAAGACAAGAGGGCTTCTGTTCTCCACATATACATAAACACTGTGAGTGTACTTTCCTTTACAGTTTTATTGAAATTAAGTTCTATCTATCTATCTATCTATCTATCTATCTATCTATCTATCTATCTATCTATCTATCTATCTATCTATCTATCTATCTATCTATCTGTCTATCTGTCTGTCTGTCTGTCTGTCTGTCTATCTGTCTATCTGTCTGTCTGTCTGTCTTTTTATATATCTATCAAATGAATGTGTAACACTTTATAATAAAAAAAATGAATAAAAATGCAATTAATGTCCAATAAAGGAGGTTTTAAAGCACTTAATTAACGACATTTTCTGAATCCTGTGACCTCATTTAAAGTGAGAACTATTTTATGGTTAAGATGTTTTAAAAAATGCTATCTAAAACTCAAGGTTATCTAATAAAAAGTATGTTAATTAAGTTACTTAATTTTTAAATATTTTATTACTGTTTACTTATTATAAAGTGTTATAATGAATATAAAATATATAATATACAATAAAATAAACATTTGTAATGCGGAGACATCATGGCAGCACAATAATTATGGTTTTAAATTAAATTAAAATACTTTAATTAAAATACTTTGTTTGATACAGTGAATCAAATAGCTTATAATGTAAATGAAACATAACCCAATTGTAAATAGGCTACAAGAGGATCAAATCTCTGCGCTACTACTTCCTGACCCTTTTTAAAAATATGTTAAATTGAGAAGTAATATTTACTGCAGTGTTTATGAGTGCTTCAATCAGGCCATAAGGAGATTTCTTCACTGCTTGTTGAGACGCTGTTGTCTTGGTAGAACACGAAGAAGAGAAGTAGTCTACAAGCACTTCACGAAATGAGAAAGACCCTCTTCAAAAGACACACAAGCTCTTGACATTCAGAATCCAATGAGAGCGATCTCACACACATAAACACAAACTTCAGCTCACACAACTTAAAACTAAATAACAGCCCTAGTAAGGAAACACACTTAATTGAATGCCTTGTGCTTCTATTTGCTACACCATTCAAGACATGTACTGCACATTAGTCTGTTTAATTAGCTAACAGAACATTTTAAGGCAGGAAACACTTTCAGCTGACACGATTCCAAGGTTTAAATGCATATTTGTGGGTTTTTTTTTTTTTGTTATTTATTTAATGAAGATTATGCACAACATTGTCCTTTAATATCTAAGTATTAAAATCCTGTAGAAATGGCTTCATTCGTTGGCAAATATTACAATTATTTATACATAGCATAGAGAGAATACCCATTCAATTTAATACATGTAATGAACATATCAGTCACAAGGGGGTGCTATGACTCTTTCCAGGTTAGAGTATGTCTATTACTGTCTTCCATTTAATTGCACTGAAAGCTAATTCCTCTTACACAAATAAAATTGTAGATTGAACATTTCAGTTCGCTCTGACCCTGCTGGGGTTACAGATTGCTTATTTATTTTGGTTTGTTTATTTCAAAATGTCCAAAATGTAGACTCACATTAACGCATTAGGCTATATTTTCAGCTTATCAACTTTACACTAATGTACATTAAAATAAAACAGAAATGGGTTTTGAAAGCATACTGAGAGGACAATAGAGCGCTTCGTGTTTATGGCCCGGCCCTAATTACTGGCATCAACAGGAAATACATGATCATTATAGTTCACTTAGACCCAATGCAATGCCATCCATCAATCAAATCTGAAGTCAGTTATATGCTGAAAATGAGAACAGATCAGTGAGGATAAGGTTATTTCACTGGACGTCACCCATAGCCCTGCATTAATGTTTCATTATGGCTTTATTGCAAATTTATTACTGTGCATTATGTATTTTATAATGACTTTATTATAGATTCTCTGAGAGCCATTGTATTATATAACAGCTATTTAATGTTCCAATTTTCTGACTTGGATTTTGCACATGCAGTTAAAATTTACAGTCTTTCTCTTCCAGGAAAACGGAGTAAAATATTAGTGACTCATCCTGCACTATAGAAATTTGTGTCCAATCAAATGCTCTCTATAATTAGAATGCCCCGCCCACTAGTGAGATCACCTGCTAGCAGGAATAATTAAAAAAGTGGTATGTGACCTCTCTCAAAATTACTATTTAAATAGGAAATATATCAATATCAGAAAGTCAAAGTAGTTGTAAAGCAAATTCAGGCTATATTGTGATGAGTTTTTATTGGTGTTACTATATAGTTTTATGACAATAAAATGTTCATCTTTACTTTTAATACATGTAAATATTGAAGTTATTTTATGTATTTTTATAATTTGTAGTAATTTTTTTAAATACATATGTCTATAGGTTCTATTAATAGTTTTTACTTCAGTTTTAGTTTCATATATCATATCATATCATATCATATCATATAGACTTATAGTGTATATAGTGCATTTATAGTGCAAGTTTTTTTATGAATTCCATTGTCACAATTTGTTATTAAAAGCATAATTTATTAGCCTAATTAAAATCTCAGTAAACACACTTAGCTGCTGTAAAAATAAACAAGGCTGTCACAATGAATGGCTGAAAATATCTGAGCCTGAGTCGCATGATGGAACATGAAAAAAGAGAACATGCTCTATTTCTAAATGTTTGACAGGAGCGCCATATGTTTGTTAATTATGAAGCTGTTATGAAAGCACATCAGCTTTGCTTTTTTTCTGTCGCTGGTCATATGGCTCACATCAGCTTTTTGGACACAGCTGGCTGAGGTCAAACTCTCTCCTTGTTCTGCAGCATGCTTACAGAAAGTTTCTGAGCCTGACTAGATGCGAGCCAAACGAAACATCTTACTGACATCCAAAGGTCGTGATTTGGGGGCAATATGTGGCCAGATGTGGCAATACTGCATCACTTGTTTCCAGCAGCTTCTGCAGCAGCTTTATTGGACAGTGATCGCTAGGCCCACATGTATCTGCTCCCACAGAACTCACAGATTTACTTCAAGCTGAATTTGACAACCTGTCAATCATAAAATTAAGCACATTCTGTGCTTCCTACTGTATGTGATTATTAAATAGTTGAAATTAATTTAACAATACTTTGACCTACTAATAAGAGTGTAGTAGCTATATAAGGCATATATTTAAATCCATTCCACAGATTTTTCCACAAAATCTGCTCAAATATGGGTCAATGGCATGAAAGTCACAGATTTTTTTTAAAGAAAAAATTGTAAAATGTTTCAAAAATGATACATAATTTATTCAGTCATTTTGTTGCGCTGCATTATATGTTTACTGTTATAAAAATCTTTTCGACTTAGCTTTTCTGCCTATATACTGTAAATAACAACATATGTACCAAATCACATCTCACTCATTTTGAGCCTAATAAAACTTTTGAGTAAGAGCTCCATAAAGCTTGATGTATCTAATATGATACAAAATTATTATTATCTTTTAGATTTTTTTTATGCTTTTTCCAAAGTTTTAAGAGACTTTTTTTTTTATTTTTAAATCATTTTGATTATTATTTCATATCAGGCTTCATAGGGTTAAAATTTTAATTAATATTGATATTTTATTTCTAGCGCATAAAATATAAATAAGAGGTAAAAATGAATTTGGCATCATTAGTTTGCATAATATTATTACTTAAAAAAATCAGTAGAGTAAGTAGAGAAGCAATTTTGTTTTAATATTAATAAATGTCTACCAAATATAAATCAGTGCACTTGGTATATATGTGGCCCCACACCACAAAACCAGTCATAAGGGTAATAAAAACAAGTTAAAAAAACCAAACAAACCAACAAAAAAAGGTTTATGCATCAATATATGTTATGTTATACATAAATAGGCTTTCCATTGATGTAGGGTTTGTTAGGATATGATATTAGGCTGAGATACAACTATTTGAATATAGTTCTTTAAAGCTGTCCAAATGAAGTTTTTAGCAATGGGAACTACTTTCAAATATTAAGTTTAGATATATTTACGGTCTCATTTACAAAATTTACTTCTGGAACATATATACCATTTTTGGTATAAAAGAAAAATGTATAATTTTGACCCATACAATGTATTGTTGGCTATTGTCACAAATATACCTATGCTACTTACAGTATGACTGGTTTTGTGGTCCAGGGTCACATATATTAGAAATATATATTATATAATATATAGCCACTTGTTATGGAAACCCTTTTCAAAATGTTCACATTTACATTTAAAAAAATGAATGAAAATGGAAATTAATGAGATTACTTAATGGTTACATCAAATGCCATCATGTTTTTTTTTTTTTGTTAACAACAATCATGTGTAAATTGCTTATAAAAATACAAAATCTACATGAAAACATTGGTTATATAACTACAATTTTAAACTAGTTTTCATGTAAAGTTTTTATTCATCTCCATATTCGTCACTAAGCCAAATGCCTAAAAACTCCAGCTTCAGATTCTGTCTGAGCCTAGTGATCTTATATAAACCTGTCATTATCCCACAATGATCCTACAGCTACAGTAGCACAAAGACTGATGATAAAAACTAGCAATCCCACTGACAGATCCGTGAAAGATTAGCCGTTCACACAGGTTATCTGCAACTCGCTCCGAGTCTCCAACCTTGAGAGCTGTGTTTTTAAAGCTCACGCCGGAGGGAAGCAGAAAGCGATATGTCAACCATCACTCCTCATTAGAGGCCAAATAACCACAGCATGTCACACGGCGCGGTCCCACAGCCAATTTCTCTGTCCCTCCAAAAGCATATCGCCCTTTTAGTGTGTCCGGCTAGCGTCTGGCTCAGCAGTTTAAGCAGGATTCGTCCCTGCGGTTGTGAGCCGAGTTCTTTCTACAACTATTTGAGGTGCTCATTTGTCTGCATTCCACACAGAGAGGAGCCATTTGGATCTGACTGACTGATTTAATCCCTCTTAAATACAGGCCTGAAGATTTCAGAGAAGACCTGTTACACACGGGGAATGTCTGATGGATCCCTGCGTATGTGTGTGTGGCCGCTGCCTTTGAAATGCTGTCTTCAAGGAGTCTGACAAATCTGTATTATTGAAAGCTCAGCAAATTTAAACCCTCTCGCCGAAAAGAGGAAGATGAGAGGGACTAGGAGTGTTGTCTGAGACGATGGTCGTCTTGGAGGGATCTCGCAGACAGACATACTGAGGTGTAGCGTACACCGAGATAAACCGAAAACGGTGGAAGGAATCTGAGAGATGAGGCAGGAGGAGGGAGGGGGGGTTATGCACACAGACAGCGCTAGTATTGATTTTCCCCTAAGAATCGAATTCTCAGGGAACTCTGGGAAATTTTGGAGGCAGTAGTGAGTCAGACTCTTCATATAGGATTCGGCGGAGACAGAAGCTTTCTCTTTCTAACAGCTGCAGGATCCTGTCACGTCTCGCCGCAGTCGGCTGTGTCAGATTAGCACATGTGCTTGTTTCACGAGGAGACTAAGTGTGCGATTATTTTGAGACGCTGATATGAACATTTTGACATCGTGTAATTGTGCTAAAGTGTACTGTCTGTATACTCAAGTACGTGACTTTCAAGGTTGCTTTCTAGCGGCTTGTCATCTGAGATCTTCTTGAGCTGTCAGCTCTTGGAGAGATTTGTTGCTCGCCCTGTTTGCTTAGATATGGCAGCCGGAGCACCTGTTGACCCCACCCCTGCTTGAAAGGAAAGAATGATTGTGCTAATCTGTCCTAGTGTATGTGGGGGTCAGGTTCTGCCTACATGATGTGGACCAAATGTCCCCACAGGGATAGTAAAACATGGAATCAACTATATTGTGGAGATCAGCTTTATAAATGGTTCTAAATACTGAAAGGTTTTAAATGAGGATGGGTTTATAAATATTGAAATATAAAAGGAGAAAAGTGCTGAATGCAAAAAAAAAAAAAAAATATATATATATATATTTATAACCTAAAAAAGTCCGTCATGTGGCAAAATCTAAATAAATTATAATAAATATTACCTAACTATGCTAGTTTAATGGTTCACGTATCTCTTAGCAAATTATATTTTCTTGCATGGTAAAAAATAAACTATTATTAAGAGTTCAGAAAAATTGCTAAATTCTGATTTCAAATACTCTTAACAAATGCCTAATTGTATAATATAATATAATATAATATAATATAATATAATATAATATAATATAATATAATATAATATAATATAATATAATATAATATACCAAAATTTATGTCACCCTTTGTCACATAGTGGTTTGTTTCTTTTTTCATAATGAAAAGGTAACTATAATTACAATTAATTACAATTTCCGAAAAATTGTGACATTCTAAATTCAAATACTTTTTTATAATAACTGCTAAATTATGTAATAATAACAATAATAAAACTCCTAAATTATATATATATATATATATATATATATATATATATATATATATATATATATATATATATATATATATATATATAGTGCATAGCTGTTGCCTACATTTGCATAATATAAATAACTAGAAAAATTATAAAAAAAATTGGCATTCTGCAATCACTGATGACTGCTAAATTGTATATTCAAATATTATGTAATATGAATATATGTAAAATAAAATAAAATGATTTGCACCTCTATTTGCATAATAAAAAAACAACAACAAATTCAAATGAATTACTTTAAATATGTGGCATTCTGCAATCATTATAATGACAGCTAAATTGTATGTAATATGGATTGTAATATGTATTTTCTAAATTGTATGTAATTATGTAATATGGATGTATATATAATAATATAAAAATAAAATATAATACAATAAAATACAATATAATTATTTTACATAGCTGTGCTTGTTTCATGCCAGTTTCATCACTCGTGTCAACCAAGAATAACACATTTTTTAAGGTCAGGTCAAGTAGAAATTGACTAAGCCGACAATTGTAAGTTTTTACACTGTAGGAGAAATCAAAAGAGATTGAGTAAAACGACAGAAAGAAAAATAAAAATATAGAGATGATTTATCAGGCACAAATAAAGAGAAAACTGACATATTTAGAAGAAGAGACCTTCAATGTCTTGTAAAACAGTCGATAAAAAGGTCAAAACAGGTGCACCATCCATCTTAGTTAACAGAATAAAAGGATAAATGAACCAAAAAAATGAATAGATAGTAGACGTAGGGCGTCTGAAAGGCGAGTGAAGCTTATCTGCAATGTAAAACGAGGACGAGTTTGTAGTTTAGAGCAAGACAGTGCATGTCATCAAATTATAGCACACATTAAGCTTGGGAAGGGCCAAACAATTGGCTTTTTACTTCCCTTTTTCTAATGTAAATTTAATTTAGAGAAAATGTTGATTTAATCTCTGCTTAGTACAGCATGACAGAGCAATAATGAAACGATCAAATAAAGAAAGGAACTTGAAAGGAAATGAAGGCACTTTTTAAATGGTGTTCATCCTTATCTAACCACATAATTATAGGTTATGACAGACATTCATATAAACTGTTTTCTTTTAAAACCGCATGCCAAAAAGATTGCACTCCATTAGAATTCCTACCTCCAGACTCAGAGATAATCACACATAATTAGAGAAAATTTCTGTTTACAAGCTAATTCTATCACACCGGGAAAAATGTAGGTCACCTCTCTCAACACAGCCTCACAGTTGTTCCTGTGCGAAGCTGAGAGGCCTGTGAGAGGAAGAAGTGGTTTACTTCGATCATCGCATGTGTCCTCAGCTCTGAGGAGCCGACGACAGGAGCTGTGTGAGCAGCCTGCGGTCCTCCAGCAGTGTGTGGTCTCTTAGGACCCGAAGCCCAAACATCAAGAAAGTGTTGAGTTGCTGAAGTGTGATTTGTACTGGAAAATTTAGACTGCTGTTCCCCTTTTTTCATGATTTCTGCACCACTAGCGGCACCAAAATAACTAGAGTTAGAGAGTGCAGATGTTGCCTCCACAATGCTAAGGTCAGTATGACATCTAGTAAATTTAAATTTTGTCATCTGTCAATTCTGTCATCATTTACTCACCCTCATGTTGTTCCAAACCTGTAAAAGTTGATTTTTTTATGTTGAACACAAAAGAAAATATCAAACAGTTGTTGGCTTCCTTTGACTTCCATTGTAAGGGGAACTTTTGTGTGTGTGTGTGTGTGTGTGTGTTCAACATAGGAAAGCAATGATAACATTTTTGGAACGACATGAGGGTGGGTAAATGATGACAGGATTTTCATTTTTGAGGTGAACTATTCCTCTAACTGAAATAAAATGAAGACTAACACTAATGTAATAAAACTGAAGCTAAACTAAAATCAATTATGACTGTAGAACTGAGTAATATATTAATAGAAATGACCATTTTAATACTTGAAACATTTACAATCCACCTGTATTAAACATACATCACTAGGTAGCAATAACTAGATTGTGCTGGGAAATTAAAATTGTTTAATTATTTATTTCATTAAACAGTAAAGTCATTTCACATGTTTAGTTTAACAGTAACTTGGGCAGTTGTAAAATATTAATGCTAAGGACTCTTTTCACATTGGGTTCTCAGAAGTGGAAGTTGTTATACAGTAGATAGGTAAACGTCTGTAGTGGTGAAAGGAAACTACAACCAATGTAATATTTGGGTTTCTTTCCAAACACTATTACAGCCCCACCCCCAAAAAGTAGCCCCACCTCAATCTCATGCTAATTTAGTTTAGCCAGAAGACACTGGATAGAAAAATTATTCCACCATGGAGCTACATTGTTTACAGTTTGTTTACGGACCCAACCTGAAGTCAACGAGAAAAATTATTTTAAGAAAATTCTGACATCAGTACAAAACTTTTGGGTCCATGAAGTCTACCTTTGACATGTGACACTAGCTCATCTATTACAGCCAGTTCACTCCAATTCAATTCCTGAATCTCACTCAATTCGTCACACATGGACATACTGTTTTTGCCAAGAAATGTTATCCAATTATCAAGTGGAGGTCGGCTGGCGAGTCAGAAATCTTGCATCCAGAACATCAGGGATGGTTTCTGTAACCTTGTCTTGTCAGGTTTTGCAACCTTGTAAGTTTCCAGTTCAGCAGAACCTTGTTTTTGATGCATTTTGAGCTACAATGTCCCAAATCTCTCCAATGCAGTTGCAAAAAGCCCATGCAGGCTCTTTTATCCAGCTGTTGAGGCGCTCTAACGAATACTCTACGGACTAACGCTTCACAGTACCTGTGTGAGTGTTTTTACTGTCACAAACCAGGCGATAAAACAACAAGAGCTGCTGGAGAGCCCTTCCATGACTGCGCAGGATGGACAGAAAGGGATTTCAGAAATCATGCAGCAGCCGAGACCGTGATTGAGACCGATGAGCCGGTTAGCTGATTAAAAACGCCTGATCTCCACCACCCAACCTCACAATGTGTAACTTCATCAATTACAGGATTTTCCAGCACCGCAGAGATCATATCGATCCAGCGCGTTCAGTCAAATGCATTTACAGCAGGATGTTTTCAAGGCTGAGTGATGGATATATAACACCCTCAGAATGGCTCTCTGTGACAACAATCTCTTTCAGTTGTGTAGCAATTTAATTAGTAATCTTGATGACTGCCTGTCACGAGGAGGTAAACAGAGGACGTGAGGGAAAATATGTTTATTTGCCGGTTATTTTTGAAAAGTTCTCTCGTTCTTCTTTCTGGACTGATTTAAATGGCTGCAGACACACATCTCAAGGTGATTAGCGAATGAGAAATGTAGAACACCAAACTGAAACAAATCTACTGTAATATCTTTTCAGATCTACTCTATTATGTGAACTTGGCCAATTTTCTCCCTCGTTTTCCTTTTGCTCTACAGGATTTGTCAGGAGACGAACTCAACCATCTTTTCAATTTTCACTTTGGCTGGCTGTGAGAGACGATATAATTATTTCTCAGGTCTTTTTTTTTTTCCTAACAAATTTCTCTCATTGTTCGGCAGAAGGTCAAGTCCTTGTCTCTCTGCCGCCATCCGGGCACAGTGAGCTCAGAGGGCACGGCTCAGCGTCCCCCCGCTGCGGCGCTCGGAGGGCAAGCAGGTGCCCCTTTAATCTGCCAACTGCAGGCTATTTAGTTATAATGGGCTTACAATAGTCATTTTGGAAGAAGAGACTATTGGAGGAGGGATGTCGCACATGTGACCTGATATCCATGAAGAATGAACCATCTGCTGCGCTTCAAGACAAGACCGAAGGAATGGGACACTGGAGAGAGGAACACACAAGATGTCTGTCTGGCAAAGCAAACTGTCCCCCACTCTATTACAGATATTATTTGTCCTTTATGGGTAATTCTCACCTGCTTGGGTCACATCCAAGCCATATTTCACACTAACTTCAAAAGAAGTATACGAAAATGTATATTTATGATATCTTTAAATTAAATGTAATTTAGGAGCATTGTGCAGCACAATTTTCAAAGTGAAAATATTTAAATTATGATGCATTCACAGTGGTAAATACAGCAGTAAATGTGAAGTATTAATAATAGTCTTTTCATTTATCATTTTAAAGAGTAAAACATTTCTGGACATGTTACGTTAACGAGAACATTTTTATGCCAATAAAGCACAGTGGAAATAATTTATGCTACTATAAGACCCCCCCCCCCCCCAACAAAAACAGTATATTATTGTAACGTATTCTAAAATGTGAAAAGCATCTATCTATCTATCTATCTATCTATCTATCTATCTATCTATCTATCTATTATAAATTACACACACACACACACACACATGCAATACCACATGCATTTATTTCCCACTGTGGCATATTTTGAACATAAGCATGAAATGCTAGAGGTAAGAACAGGTAATGAAATGACATCATCAGCCCTGTTTTCTCACCAAGTTTCAGTTATTAACATTTTAGAAAAAACAGAGAAGGAGGGCACGGAAAGAAAGACGAGAGCGGAGGAGGAGGGAGGAATGGGAGTGAGTGCTCTGTATTTAATTGCTTTTATTCAGGTCATTAGATGGGTGAACTACGTGACAACTGTACAGTAGATGTGTAATTAGATAGGAGGAGCAGAGGAGGAGAGGAGCAGAGAGAAGGGACAGCGACAGACGGAAAGGTCACACAAAGTCCGCACAAGAACAGTGAACAATCCCACCCACAAACACACACACCAGAACCACAGGCTCCAGCAGCGTTAGCAGTGCAGATGCACATCAAACAGACTGTGATTCATTAAGGCGGTGATTAGAATCAGGAGATGACCATGTCTAATTTTCCAATGAACCAATGATTAACCACATTTAAATCGCATTTTCTCTCTCTCTCACTTTCTTTTTGAATCAGATGTATGTTGTGTTTAATCTGAGATTGTATTGCTTCACACTGCAACTGTTCCTCAGATGCTGTTGTATAAAAAATATTATGTGCAACGGTATTTTCTTATGATTTATGGGATATGTGACCTGGACACATGCATTCATAAGAAACACCTTTATGAGATTAGTACACTTACTGTACAGGCAAAACAATGATGAAACTACAGTGCAACTACAAAGAAATCATACAATTTCCTTGGTGTTGTAGAACGATTTACTTTAGTTAATATCACATCCATGACTCCTACTTTGGAAGCATTCAGATATAAAGTAAAACAAGTGTCAGTCACTTTACATGTAAAAATTCATTTAGATTTAATTTTATACAACAGTTAGTAGCAGTCTTCAAATCTGATTGCTCGAGAAGCGTTCCGAGTGGCCATCTTTGCATCGAAATCTCCAAAATGTATGTCTAATTACCAATAATATTTGACAATGATAGTTACATATTTGTTTGTTTGTTTGTTTAGCACAAGCCAGGTTTAAAAAAAATGTGCAAATAGTATGCATACTCCATCTCACATCTAGTTACTGCATATGCATACTTCACCTAGTCTTCAAAAATATTATGTAGCATGCAGTTCCAAACATATGTGCTTGTCTGTTTCTTGTCAGCTCTGAGTAAACACAAATGCGTCTGTTCCCCAAATTAATCTTGGCAGGATCTAGCATGGAAAAAAAAACCTGAGAGGGTTCCGGGTGTCATCACAGTTGAGGGACTTCAATCATCATGCAAATGAATTTACCCAAGATGCCACGCCACTGCAGGATAAACCTTGGCGAGTCAAAGGAGCTACACTGCTCAAACATACCGTGACATGTTTACATATTGCCTATTAATAATCCAAGAAAAGACCACAGACACGTGTTTCGCAGATTCCTCAGTGTTTGGTTTAGAGATACAAAAGATTAATAATGATGAAGCTCAGTGTCAAGAGACGACCACAGACAGATGAACGTGTCTCCACTTGAGATGTGAGGAAAGAGAGGGAGGAAATGAAAAAGCAGATATCAGGCACAGAACGGCTGATGAGAAGCGTAGACAGAAGTGGCTTCAGGACTGCCGCAGTATCGCTGCCAAGAACATCAGCAGATGCTTGTGAAAACCAGAGCGGTCTGGATGCTTGAACTCCACCTGACCTTGAACACACACACCCTAGTCTCTGGACGGACACATAAAGACCGGGTTTAAAAGTGCTCCAGTTGACCACAAATCAACCCCGGGTGGAGGGAGGTCACAGTTGCACGGTGAGAACTGTCAGTGAGTGGTGAGTCCCTGCTTGACTTTACGACCTTCTCTTTTCATGAAGTCACAAGTACCTTTAGTGCAGTAATGGTACGGTCCTGCATCCAAGAGACAAAAATAACCACCCGTCCACTGCATGGTCACTCTCCAAGATAATCAAAATGTTCATATGAGAGCACTCCAAAAGGAAGCATAATTCAACCAAAACAATAAAGCATCACATTGGTTGGCAGATATGAGAGCTGAGTGTTTGTCTATGAGCGTTTTGAAGTCTGTTTCAATATCAACACTGCCTGAGGATGCATGCCAACATTTAGTTGGCCAAATGTATTTTCTGTCTGGTTGAATCTCTTAAAGAAATGGCCAGTTTATATTTCACTGCTAAACTAAATCATAAACAAAACAACAGCAGATCATATATACATACATTATTATGATAAAATGTTAACATAATTCAGTCTGAGCACAATGTTTGTTTGTTTTTAAATGTAAATGTGTGTAAAATCACTGATAGTACAGACATTAGTACTGTAAAAAATATTTGAACGGTAAAAAATGCTACAGTAAAAACCTGTAAATTGGTTAACAGTAAGCTTCCATACTATATACGGTGAATACATTTAATTACATTTAATGTAATTTTACAGTAAAATACTGTTAAAATATGTTTTTGGAAGCAAAAAATAAAAAGTCATTGTATAATTTACAATGAAAAACTGTAAATTGACACTCCCAGGATTCCCTGCATGACACTTCATATTTAATGTTTTTTTTTTCAATAACTTGTTTCTTCTTTGTTTTTTTTTCTTATCAGTTGTGTACAATAGGATTTAATCTGACAATTAATGTTGTTAAATTAATGTTTATCCCATTATATCATTATCATGTGTGTCACCATGATGGGGTTTAGTGTTGTTTAGTGTGTGAATGAGACTGTACATCTTCTATATGTAAATATTGCCCTCCTCAGCTTGTAGAAAAGCTGTTTGTGCTGAGCTTTAGTTCATCATGTGACTTTCTCATCACCACCAGTTTTTGGTTATCAGTGCATTACAATGGTTCAAAACAGATCTAAGTACTTCAATATGTTGGTTTATTAACATTTCATAAGTTAATGAAATTCAGTATTTTATTGTGAATTTAAGTTAAGTCTGTACAACTTTATATTTTTTTTATGGTGAAACTCTGGCAAACATAATTTTTCTTTACAGTATATGTACACACATAAATTTTATTACATATTATATATATTTTATATTATAAAATCATATGCATTTTATACATTTGTACACACACACACACACACACACACACACACACACACATATATATATATATATATATATGTGTGTGTGTGTGTGTGTGTGTGTGTGTGTGTGTGTGTGTGTGTAATTTATTACAGTAGGCCTAATAGGATAAAACAATTATGGGGTACAGTGACTTGAATATTTCTAGATAGGTAAATCTCACAAAAAACTAGATACCTTCAAATAAATATAAATGAATACATAAATACATAAAAAGCATCAAAAGATAATTTCTGCCCTAGAAAACTACTGCAAACTGAAGTTTTGGGAAGAACTATGTGACAATATTCGGTAACACTTTAGAATAAGGTTCCATTAGTTAATGTTAGTTAATGTGTTAATTAACATGAACAAACAATGAATAATACATTTATTACTGTATTTATTCATCTTCGTTAATGTTAGTTAATGAAAATACAGTTATTCATTGTTAGTTCATGGTAATTCACAGTGCATTAACTAATGTTAACAAGCACAACTTTTGATTTAAATAATGCATTAGTAAATGTTGAAATTAACATGAACTAAGACTTATAAATGCTGTAGAAGGATTGTTCTTGCTTAATTCATGTTAACGAAAGTAGTTAACTAACATTAACTAATGGAACCTTATTCTAAAGTGTTACCCAATATTCTAGTGATGAACTGTTGTCTCGGTCAGGTGAGGAAGCCACACGGAGTTTAGCTGCCCTTTCAACCGCAAATACATTTCTAAACTATGAAGAAAGCTATCTAAGTTATTTACTTGAATCGTTATTTAAATCCCCTCTGACCTGAAGGGGGGAGAAGTCTTTGCCCTTGTCATAACCTTGCTAACATTCTGTTAACTTTGACTTCAATGCACATGCCTTTGAGCAAACCGCATATCTGGGCATTAGCAAACTCAAGTGGAATTCCTTAATGTGGGACAGAACCAGAGTGGAAGAGTACAAGATCAGAAGCATTTGTTTGGCCATTCTGATTCTGTTCTTTGATTGCTGTTTACAGAACTGAAACGAGCTCACTTTTGTAATCTGATGAAGCTTTCCAGCCAAAAGCTAACTTTCATTGCTGATTATGTGTTTTTCCTGAGTTGTGTGTTGTGGTGTTGTTTCTCTGTTCTTCATGAAGGTGACTGGAGAAACAGATGTGTACTGTGTTCACTGCTCTGTGGAAGGACACTGCAGTAACGTCATATTCCCCTGAGACCTTGCAAAAACTGTTTGGTGCACAATGAACATTACGCAGAATGTGTTTTTGAAATGTGTTCATATTTACTCATACTTTATAACAGTGCTTTGTAACACTATTGATATTGCTGAATTATTATTATTTTGTTTTTTCTTTTTCTCAATGAAGGGAGACTGAAATGCTCACATTCAACATGCCTGGCAATTCAGAGTAACACTGTAAAATAAATAGGAAGTCATTTGATTTATCAATTAGTAATTGATTAGATGAATGTGAGTTTGCTAAGCAATGTCTAAATTTATAGCTGGCTATTAATTCACATTATCCAATAACCTGCATGGAAAAGTCATTTCAGAGGAAGAGCAAGTTATTAGATTTTGAATGTTATGATTACAACGATGGCTTTGCTGATGCAGCAGAACCAAAGACATTGTCTTCTGGTATATCACATATAGTGAGGCTTGAAAAGACTTAAAATGATAACTTACTAAAGTATTCCATGTTTAATTTAATTCGATTTTTTAATAAACATGTTTTAAAATAATCTGACATTTTGTATAATGTTTTGTTATAATACAAAATAAAATAATATAATTTTAATTTTATTATCACACACACACACACACACACACACACACACACACACACACACACACACACACACACACACACACACACATATATATATATATATATATATATATATATATATATATATATATTATATATTCACTACCAGTCAAAAGTTTGGAATTATACATTTGTTTTATGTTTATGTAAAAATATTATTATGATGTAAAATAATGTTTTTGCATTTTAATGTACTTTAAAATGTAATTTATTCCTGTGATGCAAAGCTGAATTTCCAGCATAATTTCTCCAGTCTTCAGTGTTACATGATCCTTCAGAAATCATTCTAATATGCTTATATATATTATCAGTGCTGGAAACTGTTGTGCTGCTTAATATTTTTTAGAACCTGTGATACTTTTTTTCAGAATTCTTTGATGAATAAAAAAAAAAGAGAAATATACATATTTTCTAACAAAAATACAGTACAGTACAAAATGCATTAAAACTTTTATTCAGCAATGATGTGTTAAATTGTTAAGAATAATAGCATAAGATTCATATTGTTAGAAAATTTCAAATTTGAATAAATAAAAGTATCGCAGTTTCCAAAAAAATATTTGGCAGCACATCTGTTACCAACATTGATAATTTTAATAATAAATCAGCATATTAGAATGATTTCTTAAGGATCATATGACACTTTATACTGGAGTAATGGCTGCAATCAGAAAATAAAATATATTTGACAGTTTTTCTCAAAACTACTTGTACAACCATCTAGTCATTTATACAAATCATAAAACCAGTTTCTCATTCTTTTGAACAAGTTGTGATTGCTTTTGTACATTCATGCAACTGATTATGTACATTTATCTGCAGTTTCCTACATTATAAGTTGCTAATGTCATGTTGCTCGAAATGTATTATATAGTTTCTGTGCAAAATTAATATTTTTTTATAATTTGTTTGGTCAGACCACTAGTAAAAGTGAACTGGGAATTCTATCCAGCTCTTTCAATCAATAATCCACATACAGTAATATGTAAAATTTGTACTTTTTAAATGGATTATGGCATACATAAGAATATGGCATACTTTTCAATACAGTAACTGTCATCCAAAATGTTGCCATAGTTTACATCAGAACATCCCTCCAGAGTTCACTGTTATACTGACAACACGACTAAAACAATTTGACTGTCTTATCCGTAACACAATGAGACAAAGGACTTGTCATTCTGATGGCACTGACATGTTCATTGACACACAGATATTTCTTTTTGAGAGATGAACTAAGGATTTTGAGCAGAGATTGGCTTTTGCAGGGTAATCCATTGTGTTTTGCTATTTATACGAGTGTTTTGAGAAATGCACTTACTGTTTTGAAAATATCAAAGATGATTCGAGAAATGTACCAAATGTAAACATTTATTTATTTCAGTTAAATTATTGGGGTCTCTCTTTTGGAAACCATTGTATTAATTTTACTTAGTGTTGTTATTTGTCAAAAAATAAAAAATAAAAAAAAAATAAAGCTGAAATAAAATATACATTTTAGATGAAAAACATAGAAAAATACATAGATTAAAGTACTTAAATTTCCAAAACTAAAATCGAATAAATATGTAAATGAATGAATGAATGAATAAAAAATAAATAATTTTAAAAAATTGCTCAAATTAAAAAGAAAGAAAGAAAAAAAAAGTATAATAGTATATAAATAATTCTAAAACATCACTGAC
Organism: Carassius auratus; assembly: GCF_003368295.1. NCBI lineage: Eukaryota > Metazoa > Chordata > Actinopteri > Cypriniformes > Cyprinidae > Carassius > Carassius auratus. The sequence continues at coordinate 425,824 of NW_020527831.1, forward strand.
AGAAAAGTCAAAAAAAGAAATGTCCTCTTCAGGATGACCCAGGGAAAACACACACACAATCTAAAAAATGAAATGGAAGGCTCTAAAAATGATTTATCAGCAGTGGATTAATTCATATCCTCCTCCCCATCCATATACGACGTGCCATTTCTAATGGACTTGCTGGTGTTGTCCATTCATCTCCTGCATTACTCATCTGTTTCTCATTTTGCATCCCTTTGCTTTTCTCATCCACCTCTCATCTCCTTACACAGACCAATCAGGACCTTTTCTATTTCAAAGTCCATTTTTCATACACTTCAGCAGCCTTTCATCTCGATGTTTTTAGTCATACTCCGAGAGGGACTGTGAGAGAGATGAGGAGCAGCTCATCTGGAAGAAAGCAGAGAACAATCTCTTCATCTTCAAGAACCACCAGCCTCTGCATGCACAAACATCTTTACCACTGCAAGCCCGGGATCAGGTATGACATATCTCACTCTCACCGCGCTCCGTCTCGCTCCCTTTCTTCTCTCTCGCTCTGTCTCTGGGAGATGAAAGGCAGATGAAATGTTCATAGCTTTCACGAAGTGTTTCGCAGTCCATACGGTTGCTGAAGCATCACCTTTCGCGTTCCAAACACAAGTTCAACACGCACACATACTTCACTTCAGAATTCACTCCGGGTAACTTTTCAAAGTCAGGAATGTTTGTAGGTTTATGTGCGTGGGTGTTTATTTGTTGTGTTTCTGTTGATGTCTAAACTGAGATGATCCTGACTGAATGCCGTCGTGACAGGAAGTCTAAGTAGTTCATGTCATATTCAAAAG